>NC_092707.1:304646136-304807158 GCF_047496885.1 Scyliorhinus torazame
TTCCCATTCTACTCAATCAAAGGCCTTCTATGCGTCCATTGTGACCACTACCTCCACCTCCCTACCTTCCAGGGGCATCAAGATCACGTGTAATAGCCTTCTTATATTGGTTATCAACTGCCTACCCTTAAAAAACCCTGTCTGGTCCTCCCCAGTAATGTCCGGAACACAATCCTCAATCACGGAGGACAAAATTTTGGCCAGCAGTTTGGCATCCACATTCAACAAGAATATCGGCTTGTAGGACATACAGAGCTCCGGGTTCTTGTCCCGCTTAAGGATAAGCGAAATTGTGGCCTGTGACATCGTCGGGGGCAGCACCCCTCTCTCCTTTGCCTCATTAAACGTCCTCATCAACAACCGTCCCAATATCCCAGAGAACTTTTTATAGAACTCCACTGGGTACCCGTCTGGCCCCGAGGCTTTACCTGACGGCAAGGCCTTCAGACCCTCCACTATCTCTTCCAACTCGATCGGGACCCCCAGCCCTTCTACAGCTCCCCGTCCACCTTTGGGAAACTCAGCCCCCCTAAGAAGTGCCTTATCCCCTCCGGCCCCGTTGGGGATTCCGACCCTTACAGCTGTAGCCACCTGGGTTGGCCACTTCCCGGCTTAAAATGGAGAACCGCAAAGACTGAAGGGAAATTCAGCCAACACAGGCAAAGACTAGCAAGTGCAGAAATCATGTGTATTGAAACTTGCAAAAACCAGACAGCACTGAAACCAGCAGCCATCTGCATTGTAATGAGCAATTCCAAGGCACAATAGCAACACTTAAGGTGAATAAAGCCAAGCCAGACTCCTCGGCGCCAGCAGGAGCCAAGACAAAGGAAGGCCAACGGACATTTAGGGACTGCCCAACGATCAGGGAACAACTCCAGTATTGGAGAAATTGATCCAAATGATCGGAATGCAGTGCAATCATTTGGAACCAGGTACGGGGTCCGCCCCGAAGGGCGGGAAGCCCCTGGGGACTATAAAGTAAAGCCCCCAAGTTCAAATCGTCCTTCTTGGCAGGGTCACTCAGCAACTTGAATCAACCCGTGAGTGTGACCTGTCTAAGCTGCCGCATCAACCAAGTAAGTCTCCAGTCAATGCTTGCTACGAGATAGGCGCTCCTAGCTACAAGTCCATACCAGCTTTTGAATCCTGCAGGCTCAGGACCTGAATGAAAGGTCATTTGATCCCCTGACCTGGTGGGCCAGTCCGAAGCTAAGTATAGGCCTTTTAGTGATAGGAATAGTCTAGAAAGTAGAGTTTATGCATGAGTAGTGATTTACTGTGTATAATAAATGTGTTTTGATTTGAATCTTACTAATTGGTGTGTTGAGTTATTGATCATTACTTGAACCTCGTGGCGGTATCATAAAGATAGCTGGCGACTCTAGAGCAAAGGTTAAACAAACAGAGCAAATTACGATTTAAGAGCCAACCAAAAGTTAGCAACACAGCCTACTGTAAAAATCCTTAAACACCTTATTCACCCCTGCTGAATCTCCAACCAGATTCCCATCTCCATCATTTACTTTCCCTATCTCTCTGGCTGCCTCCCTCTTTCTACACTGCTGTGCAAGCATTCTGCTGGCCTTTTCTCCATGCTCATAAATCTCCCCCCTCGCCTTTTGCAGCTGTTCCACTGCCCTCCCTGTGGTTAACAAACTGAACTCCGCCTGTAGCCTCCGCCGTTCCCTTAAAAGCCCTGCCTCTGGGGTCTCCGCATACCTCCAACGATCTGTAGCATCTCCTTTACCAGTCGGTTCATCTCTGCCCTGTTTACCTTCACCCTGTGGGCCCGTATCGAGATCAGCTGCCCTCTGACCACTGCCTTCAGTGCTTCCCAGACCACCACTGCTGAAATTTCCCTCGTGTCGCTGACCTGCAGGTAGTTCTGAATACATTTCCTCAGCCGCTCGCACACCCCTTCGTCAGCCAAAAGTCCCACATCTAACCTCCAGTGCGGGCGCTGGTTACTGTCTTTACTAACCTGCAGGTCAACCCAGTGCGGAGCATGGTCTGAGATTGTGATCGCCGAGTACCCCGTGTCCACCACCCCCGTCAGTAAAGCCCTGTTCAGAGTAAAGAAATTGATCCGGGAGTACACTTTAGCACGTGTGAGTAGAAGGAGAACTCCATCATCCTCGGCTGCCCAAACTCCATGGATCCACCCCCCATCTGCTCCATGAACCCTTTTAGTTCCTTTGCCATTGCTAGCACCCTGCTCGTCTTCGAGCTTGACCGGTCTAGGCCACGATTAATAACTGTGTTAAAGTCCCCTCCCATGACCAACTTGTGCGAGTCCAGGTCCGGTATCTTCCCCAGCATCCTCTTTATGAACTCCATATTGTCCCAATTTGGTGCATACACATTTACTAAGACCACCTGCACCCCCTCCAGTTTCCCACTGACCATAATGTACCGACCTCCTACATCCGAAACTATTCTACCCGCCTCAAACATCACCCGCATATTGATCAGGATCGCGACCCCTCTAGTCTTTGAGTCTGGTCCCGAGTGAAAGACCTGACTGACCGAGCCTTTCCTCAATCTAATCTAGTCAGCTACTCTAAGGTGCATCTCCTGCAACATTACCACGTCCGCCTTCAGTCCCCTCAGATGCGCGAACACGTGTGCGCTCTTGACCGGCTCATTTAGCCCTCGTGATTTAGCCTAGGCTGATTCCAGGTGATCAACCTAGTTGGGGGGCTCATTGCCCCCCCTTCACCGATCAGCCATCCCCTTTTTTGGCCCAGCCTCCAACCCGTCCTCCACCGGCCCGCCCCCAGGCAGCCTCTGCCCCCAACCTCCTCTCTGTCCCTTAGCGCAAGTCTCTCCCTCGTCAGCAGAACATTTTCCTCCCCTCCCCCTCCCAGTAACACAATATAACACAAGTCCTTTAATAAATCTAACATATGCACACCCCCTACTACGCTTCCGCGAGCTAGCTTGGTGGCCCCCACCCCTGGCGCTGAAAAGTCTCCCACCTATTGCTCCCTCCCCCCCTGCTCATACAGACATATTACAATGACAAACAATCCCAACACAATTGCCCGACAGAAAAAACAGGAAGAAAAAAAAATGCTGACGAAGATCAAGTAAGAGATCCAAAATCTAAACAAGCACACCTTCATCCCCCAACAGTGCAAAAGTAAACCTTAAATTACTCATCTCTGCAACTGGTCCCAAATCAGTACAGAAGGCATTACAGACAGCATCCACAAAATGAAAAATGAGAAACTTTAAAATAAAAGCATAAACGTTGCAGCAAATTTCAAAAGTTCTCAGTCCACCACTAGTCCTTTCCTTTTCGCGAAGTCCAGCGCGTCCTCAGGCGACTCAAAATAAAAGTGCTGTTCCTCGTACGTGTCCCAGAGAAGGGCAGGATACAACAGTCTGAACTTCACCTTTTTCTTACAAAGGGTCGACCTGATCTGGTTAAAGCCCGCTCTTCTGGCCACCTCCGCACTCAGGTCTTGGTAGATCCACAGGATACTGTTGTCCCATTTGCAGTTCCGTGTCTGCTTGGCCCACTGTAGAATGCGCTCCTTATCCAAGTACCTATGGAGTCTCACCACCATTGCCCTCTGGGGGTCTCCCATTCGCGGCTTCCTTGCGAGTGCTCTGTGAGCTCTGTCCACCTCCAAGGGTCGGGAGAATGCCCCATCCCCCAGCAGCTTCACAAACATGCCCGCGATGTATGCCCCAGCGTCTGCTCCTTCGGACCCCTCCGGGAGCCCAACGATTCTCAAGGTCTGTTGGCGGGACTTATTCTCTAGGTCCTCCACCTTCTCCATGAGCTTTTTCTGCTGGTCTCTCAGCATCCCCACCTCCAACTCCACCGCGGTTTGATGTTCCTCCTGGTCAGCCAGCGCCTTCTCCACCTTCTGGATCGCCCGATCTTGGGCATCCAATCTAAGCTCCATCCGCTCAATTGACTCTGTAATCGGGTACAAGCAGTCCCGTTTCTGCTTAGCAAAGCCTTCCTGAATAACTTGCATCAGCTGCTCCATTGACCACTGGGTCGCCGAGCTGGAGGTCCGGTCCTCCGCCATGCTGTCTCCCCCTGCAGCTTCAGCCCAAGCCTTCTCTGTCTTTCTGTTTCTGCCTTTGCGAGCACTTCTAGTCCTTCTCTCCATGCACCAATGTGGGAATTCAGTACACAATTACCTCTGTCATCAATTTTTCAATTCTAGTCCGGTAGAAAATCGGGGGAAAAGGTCCAAAAGTCCAACTTACTCCTTCATAGTCACCACCGGAAGTCCATAATGAACTATTATTGAGCAGCAAACATCGCTATGGTGAGGAAGTGGGTAGTGGGGGAGGGGTAGGCGTGGGGGCGGATGGAGGCGGCCTCTTGCAGGGGTATGCGACTGGAGGCATTGTTGGCGGTGCCTCTGCTGTTCTCGCTGGCCAAGTACTCCACGAGCCCTGTGGTGGTGGCGGCCCTGTGTGTGTGAGGACAATGGTGGCAGCATCTGAGGCTGGAAGGTGCCTAGGTGTGGGCACCGATTTGCGACAGTCACAGGGGGGTTCGACGCGAGGGTTTGGGGGTGGTGAGGGACAGGGATCAAACGGTTTGGAGACCTGTTTGTTAGGGGCAACTTTGCAAGTTTAGAAGACTTGGAGGAGGAATACGAGCTGTCCAGTGGGAATGGGTACAAAACACAATCTAAAAAAGCAACCCCCCTAACCCCTCCCCCCGTACATAAATAATAAATTAACATTAACACCCCGACTTAACACAACAGGTGTATACACCCCCTCAGACTCTCCAGTGTAAATAACATAAACAAAAATAAAGTAAACCCCCCCCCCCCGAGCTGCTGCTGCCATTGACCAATGTCTATCGTTCTACCAGAAAGTCTAAGAACGGTTGCCACCGCCTAAAGAACCCTTGTACCGACCCTCTCAAGGCGAATTTCACCCTCTCCAATTTAATGAACCCTGCCATATCGCTGATCCAGGATTCCACGCTTGGGGGCCTCGCATCTTTCCACTGAAGGAGAATCCTTCGACGGGCTACCAGGGACGCAAAGGCCAGAATTCCGGCCTCTTTCGCCTCCTGCACTCCCGGCTCCTCTGCCACCCCAAATATTGCGAGCCCCCAGCCTGGTCTGAGCCTGGAACCTACCACCCTCGACACCGTCCTCGCTACGCCCTTCCAAAATTCCTCCAGCGCTGGGCATGCCCAGAACATATGGGTGTGATTTGCTGGGCTCCATGAGCACCTAACACACCTGTCCTCACCCCCAAAGAACTGGCTCATCCTTGTCCCGGTCATGTGCGCCCTGTGCAGCACCTTAAACTATATGAGGCTGAGCCTCGCGCACGAAGAGGAAGAATTCACCCTCCCTAGGGCATCTGCCCACATCCCCTCTTCGATCTACTCTCCCAACTCCTCCTCCCATTTACCTTTCAACTCCACCACCGAGGCCTCCTCCTCCTCCTGCATCACCTGGTAAGTTTCCCCCCCCCCCGAGAGCACCCTGTCCTGTACTGTGTGTGGCAGGAGCCGCGGGAATTCCACCACCTGCCGTCTGGCAAACGCCCTTACCTGTAAATACCTGAAGGTGTTCCCCGGGGGGAGCCCGTATTTCTCCTCCAGCTCACCCAAGCTCGCGAACTTCCCGTCCACAAACAGGTCCCCCAACCTTCGTATCCCTGCCCTGTGCCACGCCGAAAACCCTCCACCGGTTCTTCCTGGGGCGAACCGGTGGTTCCCCTGTAATGGGGTCCATGCCGAGGCCCCAACATCCCCCCTATGCCACCTCCACTGCCCCCAAATTTTGAGGGCCGCCACCACCACCGGGCTCGTGGTATACCTCCTTGGAGGGAGCGGCAGCGGCGCCGTTGCCAGCGCCCCCAGACTCGTACCCACACAGGACGCCGTCTCCAGCCTCTTCCATGCAGCCCCCTCCCCCTCTATCACCCACTTGCGCACCATTGTCGCATTGGCAGCCCAGTAGTACCCACAGAGGTTGGGCAGCGCCATCTCCCCCCATCTCTACTCTGCTCCAGGAACACCCTTCTCACCCTCGGAGTCATGAGCAGGTTTTATGAGGGGTAGAGGATAGTTGTGGGCGGTGCATGGGGAGGTCTGTGAACCATGTTCACATGCTTTGGGCATGTCCAAAACTGAAGGGGTTCAGGCAGGGTTCGCGGGCGTAATGTCCGAGGTGTTGAGGGTGAAGGTGGTCCCGAGTCCAGGAGTGACGATATTTGGAGTGTCAGAAGACCCGGGTGTCCAGAGGGTGAGAGAGGCCGATGTTCTGGCCTTTGCCTCCCTGGTAGCCCGGAGACGGGTTTAGCTGGAGTGGAGGGACTCAGAGTCACTGAAACCGGGGGGTGTGGGTGAGTGACCTGGCGGAGTTCCTAAGGTTGGGAAAAATCAAGTTTGCCTTGAGAGGGTCGGTTGCTGGGTTTGGGGCGGGGGGGGGGGGGGGGGGGGTAGTTAAAGGGGTTAAAATGGGGAAAGCAGGGTGGGAGGAGAGGAATGGCAGGGGTTGGGGTGTTGGCTAGCTAGTTATTTATTTAATATGCTGTTCCTGTTTGTTCTTACTGTTTATACAAATGTCTTCATAAAAATATGCAAAACATGGATTTGTAAGGGATTTTCAACGCGCCCCTGTGGCATGTTTCACAGCGGCAGAGGTGGCCCACCATTTGCTAGAGGTGGGATTTTGTGGTTGCGCCGCTGTCAGTGGGGTTTCCTGTTGAATGCACCCCTTGCTGCCAGCAAAACCGTGGCGGTGGTTCGCCTTCAGAGGAACCAGAAGATCTCGCCGGCAAGAACAGCTGGAAAAGTCTGGCTGTACTTTCTGTCCCTTCCTATCACGGTCTGCTTATTATAGGCCACTATTTCGATTTGTGGCAGTATTACAATGTACACTTATTAGTCACTTGTTGAGTTTTAGGTGCTGGCAAGAAGATGAAGTAAAAGGAATTTCATTAGTCGAGTCAATATAAAACCACAAGGCTGTTCCTTGCACACTACTTCATTTCTCCTGCTTCTCCTTACAGTTGAATGTTCAGTGGATGGTTTGTCCACCATTAGTTCAGGTTCATTGCTGACACCCATGTGCAACCATCTCTTTTGAAAAGAGAATAAGATCCTCAGATCATAAGGAGGTAGCGCGAGATTACACAACGTTAAGCAACATATTCCACTAGATATGAACGTTTGAATGTAGAGCCTGCAAGTAGTTACAATAGCCACCGTGAATTAAAAAGAAAATCTGCAAGAATTGTGTGTGCAACTGGCTTCAAGTTGGATATGCAGCTCTCAGGACAGTTTCTGGGAGCCTTAATGCAGGGTTACTGTTTTGCAGGCCACATGGCAGATGTGGCAGTACACTGTGCGCTGCAAAACTGGTACAGTTGTCCCTTTACACTCAGTGGGCACCCATTACTCTTCCTTAATTTGGCATCTCCCTCCGACTAGAAGTTTGTTCCTTATTTTCATGAAGGTGTACAGAAGGGACAGCATTCACGCAATTATCCACATTCAACCGTGCTTGCTGCACACTTGTTCTACTTAGAACATTGCAGTATGAGTGACTGAAGAGAGTCAGAGATATGAAGCCAAGATTGACGTTCAGTGAGCATGAATGAAATGAATGAATGAAAATTGCTTATTGTCACAAGTAGGCTTCAAACAAAGTTACTGTGAAAAGCCCCTAGTCGCCACATTCCGGCGCCTGTTCAGGGAGGCTGGTACGGGAATTGAACCGTGCTGCTGGCCTGCCTTGGTCTCCTTTCAAAGCCAGCGATTTAGCCCTGTGCTAAACAGCCCTGGTGAGAGGCGTGCGTTGTGTGGTGATAGTTGAACCTCTAATCCTCTCAACCCGTCTTCTTCTTTAAGATGCTCCTTTAACCTACCACTTGAACCAAGTTTTTGGTCATTTGCCTTAAAATCTAGTTGGGCTGAATCGATTATTTCCATGCTGTATATTCTATGTATTATTTCTTTCAGTGGCTCGGTGTCAAATTTTGTTTGAAAACGTTCTTGCAAAGTGCCTTAGGATGTTTTACTACAGGAAAATCGCTGTAGAAATACACTTGTTGGTTCCCTGCTATAAAAATTGACATTTTTCGCAAGTTCACCCCTTCCGCCAAGATCTCTGGGCTCTCCTCGGTGAACGAAGCAGATATGTTAAAAAAAGTCATTTGCAGTGATTTAAAATCAGGTTACTCACAGATGGAGGACTGGACACTGATACTAAAGATACTAATTTTAGGTGGAAAAAAAAAATCTATTTTCAGCTGCATTAATAAAACAGCACCAAGTTACCATGTAAATACATCAGTACTTTGGAACGGAAAGGAAAATGAATGAAATGATTACATTCTATTTTTCTGCTCAGTTATGCTGGTTCATGGAAGATTTTGCATTTATGCAAGTTAATCTTATTGGAAACTTGAAGCATAACCAAAGGCAATTTCAAGTACATTCCCTGGTTGAGTAGAATAGGCCTAGACTCTTTGGAGTTTAGATAAATAAGAGCTGATTTTATTGAAATACATAAGGTTCTGAGGGGGCTTGTCAGAGTAAATGTTGAAAGGCCGTTTCCTTTGGGGGGAAAATCTAGAACTAGAGGTATGTGGCACAGGGAAGGACTGAAATGAAGAGAAATTTCATTTGTATCTTTGAAATTCGCTACCCGGGGAGCTGTGCTGCACAGTCATTGATGATGGGCGCGATTCTCCAGAAAGATTTTTAAGTGTTGTAGCGAGTGGGAATTGCCTCGAGCTTCCAGGCACTCAGCCCAGCAAGGCTGTCAATATTATTCAACGTTAGCCAGTCCACTTAATGAGGCCTCACAGACTTCTCGCTGCAAATGAAGGCCCGCCAGCCGATTCGCACACACTGCGCTCGCTAACCCCCCGCTAACAAGGTCGAGCAGCACTTAAGCTGCATTTACTCAACCAACCTCAGCCAGCTCGCAACAATGGCAGGGAGGAGACCAGCCCTAAGATTCGGGGATGCTGACCTGGGGAGGCTGCTAGATTCTGTGCAGGCCAGGAGTCATGTCCTGTTCCCCCGAGAGTCCAGGAGGATCAGCCATAGGGCAGCCAGTGTTGCCTGGGGTGAGGTGGCGTGGCTGTGAGCTCGGGGAGTGTGACCAGGAGGACTGGCCTCCTGTGCCGAAAAAAGGTCAATGACCTACAACTGTCAGCACGAGTGAGTAGACACCAATGCCACGGCACCCCCTGCCCAGAGACCTTTCCGCCCTCACAGGACAGGGCGGTCGCCAACACCGAGGCTGGCAGACACCACAGAGGTGAAGAACCACCGGGCTCCACTCAAAGAACCTGTCAAACGTGATTGCCATACAGACTGACCCATCCCTTCCACTGACCACATGTCCATTTTCCCGCAGGTCCTCCAGCTGACGGCGCCGGCCCATCCCGGGTGGCCCCCTCTCCAGTCTCCCAGGAGAACACCTAGGAGGAGAGCTCTGAGGATGCTCCATAATAATCGCGCCACAGCTGTCAACCCCACCCTCCACCAGCCAGATACACTCACCTCGGTGGGAAATGTTAGTGGTCAGACCTCTGGGGCACAATCTGGTGAGCACCACACTGCTGCTGATGTACATCAGGTGGAGGCAGGAACCCGCAGGCGAGACAGCAATCTGAGGTCTACTGGATCCCAGGACCCAACTGGGTCCCAGCCTGATGTCGAGCCCATGGAAGAGGTTTTCCCAGAGCTGATGGAGACAATAGAGTACGGCAGGGTCATTCAGAGGGAGATGTCAGCGACACTCCAGCAGGTCCATATCCATTTGGAGGAGTCCCAGAGGCTACGGGCGCTGGGGATGTCGCCGGCATTGTGTGGCACTGAGGCCAACACTGCTAAGCTGGCGACCGCAATGGAGGGCCTGGTGCATGACGTTGGTACCATTAGTGAAGGCGTCCAAGGCGTTGCACAGTCGGTGATGGCCATGGCTGAGGGTCTCCACAGAATGTCCACCTCGCTGGGGGAATGTGACCCAGTACCAGGCTGACCTTGATCAGTTTCTGTGGGACATGTTCCGCTCTCAGATGGGCATGGCTGAGGTGCTGCGGAGGTTGTCCCAGTCGCAGGTGGCCATTGCTGAGGCGCTGCAGAGCATCTCCCTGTCTCTGAGGGTGTTGCCGAGGTACAGACCATGGGGATCCGCCAGGGCTGGCAGAGCCAGATGATGCAGGGACAGCCTGGGCTCGAACCAGTCGCCTCTCCGTTCCAAGATGAACCGCAGGCCCCCCCTTCTCCCTGGGCACACCGCGTGGTGGTGATGGGTGTGAGCGAGCACTCAGCAGACAGGCAGGGGTCAGACTATGGCATAGATTGAGGAGCACTGGTGATCATCACCCCCCCTGACCCTCTGACAGTGACCCTCTGACAGTGCCGACACAGTGCCGACACAGACGGTACTGACACAGGCGCTGGGAGAGTGGGAAATGGGAGTGGGGGGTGATGGACCAAGCCACGTTCTAAGTAAATTGGGTGATTATCAGGGACTCCCTGGGCCTGCGGGCTTGCTGGACCCTCGCTGCTGCCTGGACCCTCTGGGCAGTGTATGAGAGTGCACCACTGGAGTGGTCAAGGCATCGGAACCGCATCTTGAGGAGTCCGATGCGCCCGGGTGGCTGCATGGACCTCGTTGTACCAGGTCCCCGCTTCGGTTTCCGGCCTCCGTATTGGCGTCAGTAGCCAGGTCCTCAGTGAATACGCCTTATCCCGCAAGAGCCAGCTGCCCATCCTGGGATGCTCCTCGAAGAGACTGGAGGTGACCGACTGCCCCCATGATGTAGCTGTCATGGACATGCCCTGGGAAGCGGGCACACGCGTGAACAAACATGGGTGGCACAGTGGTTAGCACTGTTGCTTCACAGCGCCAGGGACCCGGGTTCGATTCCCGGCTTTAGTCACTGTCTGTGCAGAGTCTGTACGTTCTCCCCGCGTCTACGTGGGTTTCCTCCCGCATGTCCCTAAAGACAGGCTCGTTAGGTGAATTAGACATTCTGAATTCTCCCTCAGTGTACCCGAACAGATGCCGGAATGTGGAGACGAGAGGATTTTCATATTGGCTTCATTGTAGTGTTAATGTAAGCCTACTTGTGACACTAATGAAGATTATTATTATGTTCATTATCTTTATCTGGTGATCACACATGAGCTGAATGTTGAGGGAGTGGAACCACTTTCGGTTAACATATGGCACCCCCAGATGGCCCGGAGAGCGCAGGGCGACATGCGTGGCTTCTATTATCCCATGAACCTGGGGCAGCCCAGCGATGGCTGCCCGGGCATCTTGCTGGGCTTGGTCCATGTCAAAGATTGTGTAGTTCTCCACGCGGGCATACAGGGTCTGTTGAATGCACCTATGGGCTGTGGCCTGCGAGATACAACCCATGTGCCCGCTCGAGCCCTGGAATGATCCCAAAGCGTAAAAGTTCAGGGCTGTGGTGACCTTGGCGATAACCAGCAGCGGGTGTCCTCCTCCATGTGGTGCCAAGTCTGTGAGGACATGGCACAGTTGCTGCACCGTCTCCTTGTTGAGGTGGAGCATCCTGCGGCATGCACTGTCTGTCATCTGCTCGAACTGCCAGCGGTGCCCCTACACCCTGGACCATCGTGGGACACCCCCTCTGGGTCCTTCCCTTGCTTGATGGGTGGCCGGGTCCTCAGGGTGTGGGACTGGGTCCGGCACATGGGCTGCCGCCTCAAGCATCTGCAGACGCTGTTGCTACCGTCTGCGGCCTCTGGACATCCGGACTACCAGCAGCACCACGAGGGCAAGTTCTGGGTCCAATATCCTTGCCATAGCGTTCAATATCAATAAGGAATTGGGAGAGGGTGTTAGACTGGCAAGCAGCGGTGGCTGCCACCCTGGGACACTCTCCCCCACCCAGAACACCCTGCCCACGCACTCCTGGCCACAGTGGGCCCCCCCTCACAGGACCCCAGACCCTGTACCCCGGACACCCACTCACAACGTCACCTGGACCTGCCGCTAGTCCTCTCCCCATTGCACTCACCCACCATTTGGCCCTGGACATGTCCCCGGAGCTGTGTCCCATCCCCTGGGTGTTCGGATGTTGGTTGCTGCATTTGTGGTGTTGCCTCCGGCAGAGTTCAGGCACAGAATCCAGGCACCGCAGTCTGTTTGGGATGCTAGGCAATGAGTCCCACATGCTACATGGCATGCCTACCTATGGGAATCCATTTGGGTTGTGTGATGTGCTCACTTAACAATGATTGCCAATTCCCTATTGGTAATAGCTTTCAGCTGCACGGTCAGAGGCCTCAGCAGTCGGTGGGGGTTACGGGTGGTCGGTAGGCCAGGCGGGCAGGGACAATAGTTGCCCTCGGAACAGATAAACATGATCCAGGGGTTGGCAATGGTGATGCCACGAGCAGTTATCCCCTGGTTGCTACCCCCCAGCAAACCCCCCCCGCCCTGTGGTGGACGGCCCAACCAGCCGGGGTTGTCCCTCGTCCCCCCCCTAGACGAGGGTGCCCCACCCTGCCGCCAAGACTGGGATGGCAAGCCCAGCGCCTCTGGGCTCATTGCCTGTGAGCAAAAATTGCTACCCATCTCCTTGGTTCCCCACAGAAGCCCTTCTGCCAGGTTCACGTTTCTAAAATGAATACTAATTGGTGCCAGCATGACCACTTGCTGGGGAGGCCGCTGAATGATGGAGACTGTTGGATATGGGGTGGCTCTCGTTAATTGTATGGAAATGGGGCCTTAGTGGTGATAATTGGCTTCTCGCCACTCCACCAATAGGAGGCAAAGGTGGGGGGGAGGTGGTATAAACACCAGATATAAAGTTACTCACACAAGTGTGTGCTGCCTGTCTCTCTCTCTGTCTCTCTCTTTGTTCTTCCTATGCCCTGTTCAGTGGTTTTGTAATTTTTGAAGAACTAGATTTTTGCAATAAAACTCAATCTCACACTACCACCGGACCCTTGACTCTTATTTGAAAAATAAGAGATCATACAACTGGCGCTGCGAGCAGGATCACTAAGCGAGAAAAGGACCTGAAGATCTGGACAGATCTATTCCTGAAGGTAAGGACACCGTTCCATTAAAAAACACCCCCGGCCGCTGTTTAGACTCGGTAACCCTCTTACGCGGCCCTGAACCTCTGTGGTATGGTACTCGGCTCAAGTCCCTAAACAGACATCTGGATTTTGGCGGTATATGGGGTCGATATACCGGCCTGGCCGAAAGAAGCCGCACAGATTGATTCTATTCACGGGTATTATGGCAGAGGAAAAGAACAAATAGTTGCCGACCACCGTTAAATGTGGGCAGGCCCCGCCAGACGTTTCCTCAGTTCAGATCCTTCAGCAATTAAATGAGTATATAGAGCAACAGTTTGGCTTATCCAAATCCTGTACAGGGATTGAGGAAATGTATGGTGCCTCCAAAGGACAAGGGGGCGGAAGTCTCCGATAATGGGGCTATGTCCCCATGCCTGCGAGAAAATGGGCACGAATCACTCTGGACTTTCCTGGAGAAAGTCCATAGTGATTCTCCTACCTGAGGGGGGCTAGCAGGACCTCAGGGTGCTCCTCGCAGCTCCGGCTGCCGATACAGGGCCCTGAACCTCTGGCCGGTGGTCCATGCATGCGCGCGGCGGCTGCCTGTGGCGGTGGCCCCGCGCAATATAATAATATCTTAATAATCTTAATAATAACAATAATAATCTTTATTGACACAAGTAGGCTTACATTAACACTGAAATGATGTTACTGTGAAAATCCCCTCGTCGCCACATTCCGGCACCTGTTTGGATACACAGAGGGAGAATTCAGAATGTCCAATTCACCTAACAAGCACGTCTTTCGGGACTTGTAGGAGGAAACCAGAGCACCCAGAGGAAACCCATGCAGACACGGGGAGAACGTGCAGACTCCGCACAGAGTGACCCAAGCCAGGAATCGAACCTGGGGCCCTGGAGCTGTGAAGCAACAGTGCTGTCCATCTTTCCAGTCATCCAACAACTAGAGGGGCAAGGTGTCCTGATAAAAACACATAGGTCTTCTAATAGTCCTGTATGGCCAGTACGAAAACCTAATGCGACTTAGCGTCTGACCGTCGATTGCAGGAAGGCCAACCAGTGTATTGATATAAGGGCACCTTTGGTAGATAACCCCTCTACCATATTTAACACTCGATCACTGGAACATAAATGGTTCTCGGTAATAGATATGGCAAATGGATTTTGGTCAGTACCACTAGCACCTGAGGTTAGGCCATGGTTCGTCTTTACTGTCCAACAGTAACAGTACATCTGGACAAGACTACCACAGGGTTTTCACAACAGCCCTATGATTTTTTGCATGGCCTTTACAAAGCCCTTTGGAGAGTTAACTGCCATGCATTCCACAGTTATCCAGTACGTGGATGACATCCTGTTGGCATCCAACACGGAAGAACAACACGAACAAGACCTCTGTACCATGCTGGGCCACCTGCACCTGAGAGGACACAAAGCCAGCAGAAGAGGTTGTGTACCTGGGACAAAAGATTTCGGGAGGAAAGAGAGAACTTACCCAGGATAGAACCACAGCCATTCGGACAGCCAAACAGCCCACTACTATACAAGAACCCAGATCCTTTTTGGGTTTGTGAAACTTTAACCGAAATTGGATTGATTCCTACACACAGCTGGCTCGGCCAGTGAGTGACCTTTTGAAGGGAAAGCGAAAATCCAAAGATGCCATTGCACTCACGGAAGAACATAGAACATACAATGCAGAAGGAGGCCATTCAGCCCATCGCGTCTGCACCGACCCACTTAAGCCCCACTTCCACCCTATCCCCATAACCCAAGAACCCCATCTAACCTTTTGGACACTCTGGGCAATTTAGCATGGCCAATCCACCTAACCTGCACGTCTTTGGACAGTGGGAGGAAACCGGAGCACCCGGAGGAAACCCACGCAGACACGGGGAGAACGTGCAAACTCCACACAGACAGTGACCCAGCGGGGTATCGAACCTGGGACCCAGGTGATGTGAAGCCACAGTGCTATCCACTTGTGCTACCGTGCTGTCCAAAATGTAGTGCGCATAGTTGAAGATTTAAAAAAACTGACACCTTCTGTGTTCTGGAAATAGACCACAAAATGACAAGTGGTAATACAGAAGCCCTTTAAATAGCAATAAGACCGTCCGATTGGAGTTTGTGAACAGTGAAATATCAAATTAGATTTCCCTATTTTCTCCCGTTGACGGGGGGGGCGGTGGAATCACTTAATGTCTTGTAACGTTTTTCTTTAAACTCGCTATTTGGCAGTTTTTCCTCCCCTGAAACATCATATTTCATTTTAATAGGAGTGGTCAATTCGTGTGGGCAAAATCCAATGAGTATGGGTTGAGTTGGGTAATGACACAGCTGAAGCCCTAGATAAAGTCAATTCAGAAATGTTTGCCATTCGTACAATGGCCCTGCAGAACCAAATGGCTCTGGACTATGTTCTTGCTGAAAAGGGTGGAACTTGCACCCTGATATGTTCCAGACAACCCCAAGGAAATTACTAATTTGGCACAGCACATCTAAATGGAGATAAAGGAACTCAAACAACCACCAGCCTACACCTTGTGGAGCTGGGCATCTGGATGGCTGGGCTCAATGGGAACCTCTCTAATTCTGGGCTTGATATTATTTTTCATTTCCGTTCTCACTGTGTATTGTGTTTTTATGCTTGTTCAGTGTTGCTTTAAATAGTTTAAAAAAAAATATATATGCTTATTCAAATTTTTCCAACAAAATCTTTTAACAAACAACCCCCCATAACAAAAAGAGGAAAGAACACAAACACCCCAATCAAAGATAATAAACTACATATACATTGGGTTTCTCCCCACATATATTAACCCCCCCATTTGAAAAAAGTACCCTTGGGGACCCCCCCCCACCCGCCCAAATACCCCCTCCGAAAGAGACACCCCCCACCCCCCCCGGGGTTGCTGCTGCTGCTGACCTCCTCCTAACGCTCCGCGAGATAGTCTAGGAACGGTTGCCACCGCCTGAAGAACCCCTGCACAGACCCTCTCAAGGCAAACTTTATCCTCTCCAGCTTAATGAACCCTGCCATGTCATTTATCCAGGCTTCCACACTGGGGGCTTCGCGTCTTTCCATAATAGCAAGATCCTCCGCCGGGCTACCAGGGACGCAAAGGCCAGAATACCGGCCTCTTTCGCCTCCTGCACTCCCGGTTCGTCCGTTACCCCAAATAATGCCAACCCCCAACTCGGCTTGACCTGGACTTTCACCACCTTGGACATAGTCCTCGTGAAACCCCTCCAGAACCCATCCAGTGCCGGGCACGACCAGAACATGTGGTCGTGATTCGCAGGGCTTCCCGAGCACCTCCCACAACTGTCCTCCATCCCAAAGAACCTACTCAACCTCGCCCCTGTCATATGCGCTCTGTGAGTAACCTTAAATTGTATTAGGCTGAGCCTGGCGCAAGAGGAAGAAGAGTTAACCCTACTCAGGGCATCAGCCCACAGACCCTCATCAATCTCCTCCCAAAGCTCCTCCTCCCACTTGCCCTTTAGCTCCTCTACCGAAACCGCCTCCTCTTCTTTCATCTCTTGATAGATCGCCGAAACCTTGCCTTCTCCGACTCATACACCCGAAATCACCCTGTCCTGAATCCTCTGTGCCGGGAGCAATGGGAATTCCATCACCTGCCACCTCACAAACGCCCTCACTTGCATATACCTGAACGCATTTCCCGGGGGTAACCCAAACTTCTCCTCCAGAGCCCCTAGGCTCGCAAACGTCTCATCTATAAACAGGTCCCCCATTTTTGTGATCCCTGCCCGATGTCAGCTCCGAAACCCCCCGTCCATCCTTCCCGGGACGAACAGATGGTTCTCCCGAACCGGGGACCAAACCGAGGCTCCCATCTCGCCCCTATGCCGTCTCCACTGCCCCCAGATCTTCAACGTCGCCGCCACCACCGGACTCATGGTGTACCTTGTCGGCGAGAGCAGCAGCGGTGCCGTCACCAACGCCCTCAGGCTCGTGCCCCTGCAGGACACCATCTCTAACCTCTTCCACGCCGCCCCCTCTCCCTCTATTACCCACTTACGGATCATCGCCACGTTGGCTGCCCAATAGTAGCCGCACAGATTCGGCAGCGCCAGCCCTCCCTGTCCCTGCTACGTTCCAGAAAACACCCTCTTTACCCTCGGGGTCTTATTTGCCCACATGAAACCCATGATGCTCCTACCTACCCGTTTAAAACAGGCCTTGGTAATCATAATGGGAAGGCACTGGAACACAAAGAGAAACCTCGGGAGGACCATCATTTTAACCGACTGTACCCTGCCCGCTAGTGAGAGTGGCAGCACATCCCATCTTTTAAAATCCTCCTCCATCTGCTCCACCAACTGCGTCAAATTGAGCTTGTGCAGGGCCCCCCAGCTACCTGGATCCCCAAGTACCGAAAGTTCCTTTCCAATGGTAGGTCGTCTATCCCCCTTCCCTGGTCCCCTGGATGCACCACAAAGAGCTCACTTTTCCCTACGTTGAGCGTATAGCCCGAGAAGTCCCCAAACTCCCTTAGGATCCGCATGACCTCCACCATCCCCTCCACTGGATCTGCCACATACAGCAACAGGTCGTCCGCATACAGCGACACCCGGTGTTCCTCTCCCCCTCGGACCAACCCCCTCCATTTCCTGTACTCCCTTAGTGCCATGGCCAAAGGCTCAATTGCCAATGCAAACGACAAGGGGGACAGGGGGCACCCCTGCCTCGTCCCTCGGTACTGCCGAAAGTGCTCCGACCTCCGCCGATTCGTAGCCACACTCGCCACCGGGGCTCTATATAGGAGCCTGACCCAACTGATAAACCCCTCCCCGAACCCAAACCTCCACAACACTTCCCAAAGATACTCCCACTCCACCCGGTCGAAGGCCTTCTCCGCGTCCATAGCTGCCACTACCTCCGCCTCCCCCTCCACCGATGACATCATAATCACGTTGAGGAGCCTCCGCACATTAGTGTTTAGCTGCCTGCTCTGGTCCTCATGAATCACCCCAGGGACACAGTCCTCAATTCTCGTAGCCAGCACTTTTGCCAACAACTTAGCATCCACATTGAGGATTGAGGTCGCTCTATACGACCCACATTGCAGTGTGTCCTTCTCCCGCTTCAGAATCAGCGAGATCAGCGCCCCGGACATTGTCGGGGGCAGGGTCACCCTTTTCCTTGCCTCATTGAAAGTCCTCACGAACAATGGGCCTAGCAGGTCCACATATTTCCTATAAAACTCGACCGGGAACCCATCTGGCCCCGGGGCCTTCCCCGCCTGCATGTTCCCCAATCCTTTAACCAGCTCCTCCAACCCAATTGGCGCCCCTAAACCAGCCACCTCCTGCTCCTCAAGCCTCGGGAACCTCAGTTGATCCAAAAATTGTTGCATCCCCTCTTCCCCCGCCTGGGGCTCAGATCTGTACAGCTCCTCAGAGAAGTCCTTAAATACCTCATTTACTCTCACCGCACTCCGCACCGTATTCCCCCTGCTATCCTTAACTCCACCTATCTCCCTCGCTGCCACCCTCTTACGGAGCTGGTGTGCCAGCATCCGGCTCGCCTTCTCCCCATACTCATACGTCGCCCCCTGCGCTTTCATCCACTGTGCCTCTGCCTTCCCTGTGGTCAACAGGTCAAACTCCGTCTGGAGGCTTCACCACTCCCTAAGTAGTCCCTCCTCGTGGGCCTCTGCATATTTCCTGTCCACCCTTAAGATCTCCCCCACCACCTCTCCCTCTCCCTGCCCTCTCTCTTCTCCCTGTGGGCCCTAATGGAGATTAACTCTCCTCCGACCACCGCCTTCAACGCCTCCCAGACTACCCCCACCTGCACCTCTCCGTTGTCATTGGCCTCCAAGTATCTCTCAATGCACCCCCGCACCCTCCCGCACACCTCCTCATCCGCCAGTAATCCCACATCAAGACGCCACAGCGGGCGCTGGTCCCTCTCCTCTCCTAACTCCAGCTCCACCCAGTGCGGGGCGTGGTCTGAGACGGCTATGGCCGAATACTCCGTTCCTTCCACTTTCAGGATTAGCGCCCTACTCAAAATAAAAAAATCTGTCCGGGAGTAGGCTCTATGGACGTGGGAAAAGAATGAGAATTCCCTGGCCAGGGACCTAGCAAACCTCCATGGATCCACTCCCCCCATCTGGTCCATAAACCCCCTAAGCACCTTGGCCGCAGCCGGCCTCTTCCCCGTCTTGGATCTGGAGCGATCTAATGCTGGACCCAGCACCGTGTTGAAATCCCCCCCCATTATCAAGCTTCCTGCCTCCAGGTCCGGAATCCGACCCAGCATGCGCTTCATAAATCCAGCATCATCCCAGTTCAGGGCGTATATGTTTACCAGTACCACCCGCAACCTACCGCTCACCATCACGTATCGACCTCCATTATCCACTACAATATTCTTGGCCTCAAACGACACCCGCTTCCCCACCAGTATTGCCACCCCTCTGTTCTTTGCATCCAGCCCTGAATGGAATACCTGTCCTACCCATCCCTTTCTCAACCTGACCTGGTCTGCCACCTTCAAATGTGTCTCCTGAAGCATGACCACGTCTGCCTTCAGTCCCTTTAAGTGCGCGAACACTCAGGCCCTCTTAACCGGCCCATTCAGGCCCCTCACATTCCAAGTTATCAGCCGGATTGCGGGGGCTTCTCACCAACCCCCCCCCCCCCCCCCCCCCCCCCCCCCCGCCCCGCCGTCCCCCCTGCCGACTAGCCATCTCCTTTTCTAGGCCAGTCACCTGTCCGCGCCTCCCGCACCCTCCAGTCCCCCAGACGGCGGACCCCCGCCCCGACCACCTCTCCTATTTCCAGTTCACCATTGGCCAATGCAGCAGCAACCCTATACCCCCCTTCCCCCCCACCCCACCGCTAGATCCATATCTAGCTCTTTTGCTCCCCCCATAACACTCCCGTAAGTCAGCTGACTCCTGCTGACCCCGGCCTCTCCCGCCTTCCCATCGACCCCCCCAGTGTGGGGATCCCCCTTCCCCCTCCTCCCCAACAGTCGGTGTGCGCTCCTCCGACCCCCACCGCCGTCCTTACCTAGCACGGGAAAAAGCCCGCGCTTTCCTGAGCTGGCCCCGCCCCCTCTGGCGCAGCTCCTTTTGCGGCCTTATCTCAATTCCCCCATCCCCGGGCCTCCCCTCCCTCCAAAACCGGCGCCCACACTCTCCCACAGTCTCCCCATCAAATCCCTTCACCCATCCCCATCCAGCACCCAACCAAGGGAACATATATACCGTATATACAGCAGACATCCCCCCCACAATCACAGACCCTCAATTTGAGTCCAACTTTTCAGTCTGTATAAAGCTCCAAGCCTCCTCAGGCGTTTTGAAATAGTGGTGCCGATCGTGGAACGTGACCGACAATCGCGCTGGCTGCACCATACCGAAATTCACCCCCTTCTGATGGAGCACCGCCTTGGCCCGATTAAAGTCAGCTCTCTTCTTGGCCACCTCTGCACTCCAGTCCTGGTAGATTCGGATCTCCGTGTTCTCCCACCTGCCGCTCCGCTCTTTCTTGGCCCATCTCAAGACACACTCTCTATCCATAAAGCGGTGAAACCTCACCACTACCGCCCTTGGCGGCTCGTTGGCCTTGGGTTTCCTCGCCAGGACCCGATGAGCCCCATCTAGCTCCAGGGGGCTCGCGAAGGCTCCCGCGCCCATCAGCGAATTGAGCATCGTGCTCACATATGCCCCGGTATCGGGCCCCTCAACTCCTTCAGGGAGATCCAGAATCCGAAGATTCTTCCTCCTCGACCTATTCTCCAGGTCCTCAAATCTTTCCGCCCACCTCTTGTGCAGCGCCTCGTGCGCCTCCACCTTCACCGCCAGGCCCAAAATCTCACCCTCGTTGTCCGAGGCTTTCTGCCGCACCTCCCGGATCGCCACCCCCTGGGACCTCTGGGTCTCCACTAGCTTCTCAATCACCACCCTCATTGGTGCCAGCATTTCTGTCTTCAGCTCCTCAAAGCAGCGTTTAAGAAACTCCTGCTGCTCCTGCGACCACTGCACCCACGCTGCTTGGTCTCCACCTGCCACCATCTTGCTTTTTCTCCCTCTCACTTTTCGCTGCTCCAAGATCCCTTTTTTCACCACTCCACTCCTGGTCCAATCCATATACTGCCGGGGGGACTTTGCTGTCACCTTCTCACACTGGAAGCCATCAAACAAGTGCCGTTGGGGCCCCTCTAGAGAGCCCTAAAGTCCGTTCCCGGCGGGAGCTGCCGAACGTGTGACCTATTCAGGCATGGCCGCAATCGGAAGTCGTTGCTTTAAATGGTTAATCAAAGCCCCTGCTAAGGCTATGCCTCTCAAGACTACCTGTTATCCCCTTTTGCCTAATAAGCATGCTTCCTATATTTAAAAGCTTGCAATACTTTATAGGCTTGCCCATTGCAGTGTTGAAGGCTGTTCCTAAACAAAGGGACCATCAAAGGCATTCTGTGAATGTGTTCCTCTCGCTATTTCCTGCTTGCCAGCTTTTATTGATTCAATCTCTTCGAATTTGTTTAAAAGAATCAAAGGGAGGATTGGCATGAAATAGTTAAAATCCAAGTTTTAAAAATCTTGGTAACTGCAGTTGAACTACAAGTTGCATTGTTCTGAGTCAAGGTCTTGTGTCTTGTTCATATTCTTCCGTGTTGGATGCCAACAGGATGTCATTGGCCCCTCAGCTAGACTACAAAGGGAGTAAGTCAGATATCAATGTAATTAGTGGTAAAGACCACCATTTAGATGTCACAATTTAAAACTTGTGAACCAACAGGGGGCAAAGGGGGAGGGGTATCTAACACAGGTGTAAGATTATTAGCACAAGTGTGTGCTGCCTGTATGTGTGTGTCTCTCTCTCTCTCTTTGTTTCTTTTGTTCAGTAGCTTTATAGTTTTTGAAGTGTACTAACTAGATTTTTGCAATAAAACTCAATCTCACACTCCCGCCAGATCCTCGACTCTTATTTGAAAAATAAGAGATCCTACACCTTTCACAACCTCGACTGGTCCCTTACCCTCAAATGAGTCTCCTGCAGAAACACCACATCAGTTTCCAAACTTTTCAGATGAGCAAATACCCTCAACCCTTTCACTGGGCCATTCAACCCCCTACATTTCAGGTGACCAGCCAAGTTGGGGGCCTCCCAACCTCCCCCCCCCCAATCCAGAGACAGCCATTTCCACCAAAAGGGGTCATCCAGCAACTGCTTAGAGAGTACAGACACCAGGCCCACCTAAGATGGCCGCCAATCCCACCAGCAAGACAAACCAAAGAAAGATCTGTGGTCACCGCCAGCAAATTATCCTTACCCCATACCCCCCCCCAACCCCCGCCTCCCCACACCCAAAGAATAGCACACCCAAATGTACATACACATAACAGTAAGGCAAACAACAACCCTTCAATCCTACTTCCACTGACCCTAACCCCAAAAAGAACAAGAACACTCAGCTCATTTTCCAAATCTAAACTAAGATAATGAGCTGCAGCGACCCCCACCACTCCACTCCCGTTAGGTAGCTAACACTTCGGCGAGCAGGATGGCCCCTGCCCAGAGTGAAGAAAAAGACTGACAACACAAAAGAAAAAACACACAAAGTAGAACAAAACCCCGTCCATAACATATTCCAACAAGGAGCGAGCGATATATTTCCCATAACAGTTATAACACAAAGAACAAAATCTCCCATTAGCATTGAGCGCCCACCTAAATCCAACCTTCGAAACTGTCATCCCACCCAAGATCAAAAATACAAGAAACCCCAATAACTCCCCAAACCACATACCCACCCCAGCATCCAAATACCTCAAATAAACCTCAATCAACTTGCACCCACTCATGTTTTTTACAAAAGCCTCCGCATCCTCCAGTGCATCAAAAAAATAGTCTTTTGACTCAAACGTCACTGTGAGCCGCGGTGAGTACACCACCCCAAATCACTCCCCAGCTTTATACAGGGTGGCTTTGGCCTTGTTAAATGCCACCTACTTCCTTGTGGGCCAACATCTTGATATATCATGATTGCGTGGCTTTCCCATTTATAATCATGATGCTCCTTAGCCCACTTCAGGACCCACTCCTTTTCCTGAAAGCTATGGAACTTCACGATAACAGCTCGTGGTGGTGCATTGGGACAGGGCTTCTGCCAGAGTGTCCATTGCACTCGATCCAGCTCTGGAGGGGACCTGAATCCACCCTCCCCCACTATCTCCCCAAACATCTTTGAAAAGTATTCTGTGGGAGTATTCTATTCCCTCTGGCAATCCCATGATTCTGATACGCTGCTTCCTGGAATGATTTTCCAGATTGTCCACTTTAGCCTTCAGTGCTTTATTCACTCTGGCCATATGTAACATTTCAGATTCCAGAAAGGCAATCTGGTCGCTGTGCCTTGAGAGAGAGCAGCCTCCACGCCCTTTATTGCAGCGTTTTTACCAACGCATTCGTCTTCTCCATGCTGACTGAATGGGAGCCAGGGCCTCTTCTTTCGACCGCCTTTGCTTCTCAAATTCCGCTGCCAAGGTGTCGGTAAGTATCTTGACCATTAGTGGAGTGGATGGAGCCTCCGCCATTTTCTCCACTGAAGATCCTGAAGAAGTCTCCAATTCCGTCGAAGAATTTATTTCTTCAACTTTCGTTGCCCTGGTCCTTCTGGACATTTCCCTTATGTGGGCAGCTTATACCATCCATCCGGTGGGGTTTTAAACTAAAGTACCCCCAGCAACTGGCAAAAAGGGCCAAAAATGCAGTACCCTGGCGGGAGCCACCTCATATGCGACTTTCCTCTACATATCGTCACCGGATGTCCCCCTTTTAAAATTTAACATACCCCACTGAGTCAGTCTTTTTTGGGATAGACGCTCCTTGTCACTCCAAATCAGCAAACAATTTTGCTTTGTGACAGCAACTCATCTGCTCAGTTAAAGCTAAATCACCCACTGGCTGAAAATGGTCTCACAATGGTACATCCAAGACATCAACCACAATTCTGTACTTGATTAGTTAATCTTTTAAACTGCCACGTTCACAGTTCTCTGCAAGTCCATACAGATCATTGATATAAGTAGACCGACTTATAAGACAGACTTAATAAAAGGCATTAAGTACTTTTATTGCTTAATCTTACCTAGCTTTTTCTTAATCAATCCTTTGCCTGACTAGGATATCGTCCGCACGGCCACACATCAAATACACTAGTGTACTGATCTGCTTTCCGTCCGGCTTTGCCGTGAGGCTTGATGCGGTTTGATGTCTGGCAAATCCTCTGTAGTAATTCAGCCACGCTCCTGCTTGGCTGAGACCCACAACCTGCTCAAAGTTTTCTGGTGATGGAAGAGACTTTTCCATGCTAGTTCCTAAACTCAATGCCACCAAGTCATATTCTTAGACCCGTTGTGCTAACACAGAACATTCACATGGTCTGTTGAAGTAAGGAAAACATTAACTTTAATGGAACATCTCTTGTTGTGGCTTTATCTTGCCATGAGGTCCACAAGAGAGATGCTGCATCACTTCTTGTGATGGTGTATGCTATAGCATATCACACAGTTAACATTAAGCCTTTATACTAAGTGCAGGTGTATTCATGGCAAATATTTCTATATATGAATAGGTAGATATACACAGATAGATGCAGACAGATATACTCAATGATAAATATACATGCCATACACATATCAAAAAAGCGATATACACACAATCACAGAGATAAGCATACAGATAGACATATACAGGATCAAGGATCCTCTTTTTGATTGACCTTCATCCTGTCTACCTAACTTCTGTTATGGGCCGGGGTTTAGAAAACACCAAAGTATAATTTGGAGTTCATCTGACCTATAACTGTTTATTGATGTTGGTTACGATGAGCACAAGAGCCTGCCTTTCAGCTGTTATTCAACAGAGTTCTTTAAATCAAAAAAACAAGCTTTATTCTACTAATTTTGTTAACATTTATATAAACACACACAGTAAGCATTTTGATCATCTACAAACATAAAGACCCCACACAGCTACAGTAATCTATGTATAACCCTTAATGAATTCCCCCTTGACTGTTCCAATTCAATAACAAAATCCAAGTGAAGCCAAAAAACCCTTTTCAAAGATGTGGCCCAGCACACGGCACTCTTACTGGTATAAGACCTGTTATTGAAACTCTTGTTCCCCTTACCAAACAGCAGGTGTGAATTCCTTCTAAAAAGCAATTATTGCTTTTAAGTTATCAAGCAGTCTGGAAACAGCTTTTAAAATGAGGATAGAGAAACACATCTTTCAACCTGTGCAGTTCAAAACCAGTCCAAACTCAAAGCGAAAGTAAAACTCAGAGCCACAGCCCAGCTCCACCCACACAATGACATCACTGAAGCCATGTGATAGTACAAAAACATTTCTTAAAGGGACACTCCCATGGCACTTCTTACATATTGTTCAATTCATTCACATGTCTATGATTTCATATATGTTCATTTCCAGGTATCTGAAAAAAATCAGTTAGATAGCAATTGATTTATCCATGGAAGATCCAAAAATCAGTTTTGTCCGCCATTTGTTTGTCCCATTATAAACTTGGGTTGCTATGCTGGCAAACCTGGACAATGGAAGGTGTGGGCAGAATGCTGAGCCATAGCGGTGATGTAGTACAAATTACAAACTTAACAATCAGAATGGGAAGCTTCACATCAAATCATTTTAAGCAGGTTTTGCTGTTGAGGCTACTTACAATCTCAGAGATGTTGGTAAATCATTGCTGGGTTTTTCTGGTTATCACTGTTTATCGTCACAATCTTTATATTTTCTTTAATGGTAGCAACTATTGATATTTGCAAGTAAGAAATTGCCGCTCGCCCTGGCCCTTTAAAGGTACAGAATCCCTTTTGATTGCTGCACAATTTTGATTTCACCATTGCAAAATAATTTGACATGGTCCTTGGGAGGATAAAAAATTGAGAAATCTTCAAAGTAATCATCAAAGCTGCTAGCAGTTATGGTTTAAAGGGTACATTTCTGAGCTATTTGGAATGCTCTTATGAAGAAAAATTGCAGAATGTATAAAAATGCATTACAGATACTTGACTCATTTTGAAGTTATATTGGGATTTGAATGAGCAGTCAGCCGGCTGCTGATCTTTATCAGATCCTATGACTACTCATTCTAATTTTTTGTTCAGATGTTTTATTTTGACTTTAATACTTCCTTTATACAGATGTAATCGATCAACAACAATCTGCATTTATTTATCTGCAACGTATTAAAATATCCCAAGGTGTTTTGCAGGAGCGATTATCAAACACAATTCGATAACAATTCATATAAGGTGACATTAGGACAGGTAACCAAAGGCTTGGTCAAGGATTTAGGTTTCAAGGGGTATTTTAAGCAGGAAAGCGAGCAAGACAGGATGGAATTCTCATGAGCTGAAGACATGGCGACCAATGATGAAGCGCAAATGAAGGGCTGACTGTGAGCAATATTTTTGAACTTTGCAGCTAGAACAGCCAACTTTGGATAACATTAAACTTCCAAATAAAAGTTAAGGAGATGACTCACCTTTTAATGGAAGATTTAATTAACAGAATGGGAGCACGTGCCCAACTGTAGCTATTAAGTTACATGAGTACAATGAAATTCACTTTCTCAGCAGGGTGTCAAGGCAAAATGTGCAAGAACTTGAAAATTATTAGTCCTACACGTGCTGTCTTTACTTTTACCTGAGGCACAGTCAGTGAGGATGAATACACAACATGAAGGCAATCTTTCAGGTCTTTCACACAATTCCTTGTGCAGGATATGCTCTGCTGTTGGCACTGAAATAACTTGTAATGGCACACATTTTGTACATTGTGATGGTGATGATGGCAGGTTCTTCAAATGCGAAGATCACAAAGATGCTTATCTCTGTGATAACTGGATTGATCGTTGGTGACGAAAGAGGGAAATTCTTGATCTGTAGACTCTTGAGCAGTTCGGCACAGGAATGTCTTGTTTGGAGGCTTGAAGTCCTTTTGAAGAATCATGATGAAGCATTTAGAATCAGAACTGCACGTGCTGTTAAACCGTGGATTCCTTTATTCTGTTTCCAGACTCACCCTGCAGGTACATGGCTATGGTAGTCTTAAGTTATCAAAATGCACAATATACTTTTTAATACACTACTGAAAAACTCTGGTATAAGCAAACACCTTCTGTGGTCTGCATCTCTCTTCAGCTGCTTAGAGAGTCTGTAGGCTGCTTTCCTGGTGTCCCACCAAATCCGTCGACAGCATCCAACCTCCATACCCATTGGTCAATGTCAGCAAGAGAGAGCTTTCTGGTCCTTGAAGCCTTTATTTTTAAAATGTTTTATTAAAGATTTTCCATTTACAATAATTTTTATAACAAAGCCAACATCACAAACAACGGATCAACACAGAACAATGCAACAAAATCGCAACTAATCATCTGCACATCCACAAAAGAAAGGAAAAATCAAACCCAAACCTCCTTCTCCCCCCTCCCACCTAAACCACCCCTCACCCTCACCCCATAGCAACTAACGGTGACTAATTCCTTAAAGTAAGCAAGCGATGACTGCCATTTCTGGCAGAACCCCTCAACCGACCCCCTAATGGTGTACGTGACTTTCTCCAGGTACAAGAATTCCATTAGTGCACCCAACCGTGGGAGAATATTCATTTTACTAGACTGGACTCTGCCCACCAAGGACAGCGGTAGGATGTCCCACTTTTGCAAATCTAGGTTAACCTTACTCACCAGACTTGCGTAATTCAATTTATGGAGCTGGGCCCAAACGTGGGCCACTCGGACACCCAGATACCCAGAAGCTAGATTTGGCAAACCGAAAAGGCAGCACCCCCAAGTTGGTTCCCTCCCCGGGGATTAACTTCCTCTTTTCCAGATTCAATTTGAAAATGAAATGAAATGAAAATCGCCTATTGTCGCAAGTAGGCTTCAAATGAAGTTACTGTGAAAAGCCCCTAGTCGCCACATTCCGGCGCCTGTTCGGGGAACCGTGCTGCTGGCCTTGTTCTGCTTTACAAGCCCGCTGTTTAGCCCACTGTGCTAAACCAACCTCGTGTATCTTGAAAAGGAACCATAGCTTCTCAGTCGCTTCATTGTTTCACCCAGAGTGCGGATTGGGGCCATAGCATAAAGCAACAGATCATTAGCATGCGCTTTATCGCCTTCCGCTCACTCAAAGCTCTCAAAGTAATGGCTAAGGGTTCAATTGCTAAAGCAAATAGGAGAGAGGACATTTGACATCCCTGTCATGTCCACCTATTCAATAAGAAGTACCCTGAGCTCAAGGTGTGGGGGGGTGAACACTAGCCGTGGGGGCTCTATGCAATAACCGTGCCCATGAAATAAACTTCGGCCCTAAACCAAATCTCTCTGGTTCTTCAAAAAGTCACCTCTACTCTACCCTATCAAATGCTTTCTCGGTATCCAAAGGCACAATCATCTCCAGCTAAGTCCCTGTGGGAGGGGAGAGAACAATATTCAACAACCACCAAATATTGGCTGACAATTGCTGACCCTTAACAAAGGCAGCCTGATCCTCCACAATCGCCTCAGGGAGACAGGGCTCCAGCCTCAACACCAATACCTTAATCAGTATCTCGGCGCCAACATTCAATAGTGGTTAGTACTATTGCTTCACAGCGCCAGGGTCCCGGGTTCGATTTCCACTTGGGTCACTGTCTGTACGGAGTCTGCCCGTTCTCCCTGTGTCTGTGTGGGTTTCCTCCGGGTGCTCAGGTTTCCTCCCACAAGTCTCAAAAGATGTGCTTGTTAGGTGAATTGGACATTTTGAATTCTCCCTCTGTGAACCCGAACAGGTGCCAGAATATGGTGACTAGGGGATTTTCACTATAATTTCATTGCAGTGTTATTGTAAGCCTACTTGTGACAATAATAAAGATTATTATTAGGCCAGTACGACCCACACTTCGTGGGGGTCCTTATCCTTCTTCATCAGAAGGGAAATAGAAGCCTGCGAAAGTGTAATGGGCAAAGACCCCCGGGACAAGGAAACATTAAACATGTCCACCAACAACGGGATCAACTGATCCGCAAATGTCTTGTAGAATTCCACAGGAAACCCATCAGGCCTGGGAGCTTTACCTGTCTGCATTTGCACAATACCCATCAAAATCTCCTTGGGGCTTACCGAAGCCTCCAACTCTTCCCACCTCTCACACCCCACCACTGGAAAAGCTAACCATCTAAAAATGTCAACATGTCCAACCGCCAACAGGGGGTTCCGACCTATAGAGACCTTTGTAGAAAGCCTAAAACGCAGTGTTGACTTTAACCAGGGTGGAAACCAAACTGCCTCTCGAGTCCCTAACCTGACTAATCTCCTGGGAAGCCGCCTACCGCCTCAGCTGATGCGCTAAAAGATGGCTGGCCTGCTCCCCATATTCGTAAACAACCCCCCTCGAATGCCGCAGCTGGCTCACCGCCCTGCCTGTGAACAACAGATTGAACTGCGCCTGCAGCTTCTTCCTGCTCGCCAGGCACTTGGCAGTAAGATCACACGAATACTTGCGGTCCACCTCCAGAATAGCATCCATCAACCTCTGCAGCTCCACCTGTACCTCCTATCCATATGTGCTCTATATGATGTTATCTCTCCTCTAATAACCGCCTTTAAGGCATCCCAGAACATGGAAGGTGAGACAGACTCATTCGTATTCAGCCTGACTTACTACTCAATAGCCTTTGACATACGCCCACAAAACTCCAATCCACCAATAAACCTGCATCGAACCTCCACGGCGGGCATTAAGCGGGACCCAACTCCAAAGCCAAGTCCACCAGATATGGAGCATAATCCGAGATGACGATAGCTGAGTATTCTGCTTTCCTCACCCTAAGGGGAAGAGACCTACCTATCAGAAAAAAGTTGATCCTGGTATAAACCTTGTGAACTGGAGAAAGGAACGAGAATTCCTTACCCCCCAGGTGCATAAATCGCCACCGATCTGTGCCCCCACCCTCCGCATCGGCCCTATAAACACTGACAGCACCTTCGCCACTCCCAAAGGAGCCAACGATTTAGGCCTAGAACAATCCAACTTCGGATCATGTATGCAGTTTTAATCACCCCCAAAAATCAGTTGGTGTGTACCAATCTGGAATTGAAGCCAACAACTTCCTAATAAATGCCGCATGGTCCCAATTTGAGACATGTACACTGACCAATGGCACCAATGTGCTGCCAAGGACCTAGTAACTATCATGTACCTGTGATAAGGGTCTGCCATGATCTTGTCAGCTAAGAAAGGTACCTGTTTGTTAATCAAAAAGGCCCCCCCCCCCCCCCCCCCCGAGCCCTGCGTCAAAACCCGAGTGAAACTACTGGCTCACCTACCCCTTCCACAGTCTGGTCTGGTCCCTCACTTGCAGATGCATCTCCTGTAAGAACACCACATCAACCCTCAGATTCTTTAGGTGAGCAAATACTCTCAACTTTTTTTCCTGGGCCACTTAACCCCCCTGCATTCCAGGTGACCTACTGAATCGAGGGCCTCACCCCTCTCAACCCAGAGTCAGCCATTTCTTCCGAGAGGGATTATCAAGCTCCTGTCCAGAGAGTATAGGCCCAAGGCCCACCCAAGATGACCACCAAACCCACTCACAAAATGAAACAAAGAAAAGCCCATAGTCACTGTCCAAAAACCCTTTCCCCACCCCTCTCCCTCCCCTGAACCACACCTCACCCAAATGCACATATTGATCCCACACAAAAGAACAATACCCCCTCCTGACCAACCTCAACCCCTAATGAAACAAAACTTCTAGGCTCATTGAACCAAGAAAAACAGATCTAACAGGCCGCAGCCCTCCCCTCACCTCACCCCCATTCACTAGCTTAAATTTACTGCTACCAAGGTAGCGAACGGTACGCAGGACAGAAAAAAGAAAAAGAAACACACTAACTGACCCGGTTGCAAAATATAAGGCAAGATCCAACAACCCAGACAAGACCAAATTCCCACTGGAATCCACATATTTCCAACAATACTACCTTAAACATTACCCCACAGAAGTTACCCCCCATCCACAACCATACAACATGTGCAAAACACCCCCATCCCATTGCAAGATCAAAGAAATAACAAATATATACAAAATACCCCCAAATCCCTTTCCATCAACAAACATAAACATTGCCACAGAGGCCCATTACCTTGATCCAAGTCTATGATCTTTAACAGAGGCATCAGGCTCCTACGAAGTATCGACATAATAGTCCTTTGACTCATAGGTAACCTGCAGCCTTGCCGGATCCACCACTCCAAACAGCACTCTGGTCTTGTGCAATGCAACCTTAGCCTTATTGAAGGCCATCCACCGCCTCGCAAGCTCCGCTCTCCGACATCTTGATAAATTTTAACGAGGTTCCCTTCCCACCTCAAATCACGATGCTCCTTGGCCCACTTCAGTACCCACTCCTTCTCCTGGAAGGTATGAAATCTTACAATGACTGCCCATGGTGGTTCATTCACCTGAGGCTTCAACCAGAATGTTCAGCTCAGTCCAGCTGTGGAGTGGGTGCGGGTCCAGCCTACCCATCATCTTCCCGAACATCTGTGAGAAATGCACAATTCAGACTCTCCACACTCTCCGGCAACCCCACGACTCTGAGGTTTTGTCTCCTTGATTGTGGGCGGCATAGTGGTTAGTGCTGCTGCCTCACAGAACCAGGGGCCCGGGTTCAATTCTGGCCTTGGATAACTGTCTGTGTGGAGTTTGCACTTTCTCCCCATGTAGCGTGGGTTACTTCCGGATACTCCGGTTTCCTCCCACAGTCCACAAAGTGCAGGTCAGGTGAATTGGCCATGATAAATTGCACCTTAGTGCCCAAAGATGTGTAGGTTAGGTGGAGTTACGGGGACAACACAGGGGAGTAGACTTAGGCAGGGTGTTCTTTCAGAGGATTGGTGCAGATGCGATGGAGCAAATGGCCTCCTTCTGCACTGTAGGAATTCTATAGGTCTATGGATTCTCAATGTTGTCCACCTTCACCCTCAGACTCTTATTTTTCTCTGCCACCAACAAGACCTGGACCTCCAATGAATTAAGTTGCTCGCTGTGCTTTGACAGTGCCGCCTTCACACCCTTCAACACCTTGCCATGCTCCTTCACCGTCTCTGAAGTTTTTTCCAACTTTTCTTGGACAGGACCCAGCGCCTCCACAATCGACTTTCGAAGGGTTTCTGACATCACTCTCCATTGTCTCTCAAAAGGCTTATTGAACTCAGTTGCCAGTACTCCAGTTAACATGTCTGCCATGATCGGCGCAGCCGTAACCGCCAGAGCCACCATCTTCTCTACTGAGGAGCCACGTGAAGCTCCTGGGTCCGTCAACAAATTTCCTTTCTTATCCTTAAAATCACACAGAGATGGCCTGAATCACAGCTTCAGGTAGTTTTGACTGCTCAAGTTTTTTGAACAAATATTAGAGAATTAAAGTGTCATGAGAGTTGCCATGGAAGTGACGATGATGAACATTAATTGAATCCTTCCCTATTCTTGGAGATAATGGAATTGTGCATAGGGGAGACTGAGGTTGCAGTTTTTAACACTCTCGATCTTCAGGAACCCTTCTTTTCTATAAAACAGCCTTTTCATGATTGTAGCGATCTGCATATCTGTGTATATACAAGGAGTCAATGTAAATGCGATACAACTGAGCAATCACGAGAGGGAGCACGGGAGATGTATAAATACAGACAAACAGGAAGTCAGGGACTCTTCACAGGAATGGCAGCTGGTGAGCAGGACACAGACAGGCAGCTCAGATGTAACATATTATAAGCGCTGGAGAGAGAACAAACTCAAAATAAAGCATCTATTTCAACTGGAAGACTTTGAGCTTTATTCAGACACAAGGAATAACACGTGGTACCAGGAGACTTTAGAACACTTACTAGAAGGTTACACAAGATGCAGACACAGAAAGATTGAAATGACACAAAAACTCATACCGGACATTCGACGTGTGGAGACTTCACTGATTTAATGAAATTTGTTAGAACTCCACCGCAGCTGAACACAACCAGTAATTTTAGTCATAGCTGGAAAAGTTTTAAACAAATGTTCGAAATATATATCATTGCTTATAATTTGAAAGCAGCCTCAGAAGAAATGAAAATAGCACTGCTCCTCACAGGACATGAAGCTAGAGAAATATATAATGGCTTTAAATACTTGAAAGGTGAAGACAACACCAAATTAGAAGTAATACTGAAAAAATTTGAAGAGTTCTGTAACACCAGTAACAATGCTGCTTTAAGACATTCAATGCTTGGAGACCAAAATGCACAGGGAATGAGTGATGCGAAACTCAACCAATCATTACCAGAACAGAAAGGTTTAATGCTGGAAATCACGAGTGATAAGTGCAGATTGCAATAAAAAGATAACTTTAAGTGCTTACCTGGAAAAAATGCCGATAAAGTTCTTTTCCATGGGCCTAAAGCAGTTAAAATGGCGTCTGAGCACATTTTAAATTGCCCGGGGAACAAAATACACAAATCTGGGTCTGCGCAAGTGCAGGAAACCGCAGCTGCGCATGCGCAGTTGAAATCAGCCATTTTGCGCGAAGACCGTTCTGTGCATGCGCAAGATGCACATGGGCAGTCAGAAGAACATCAAACAACGTTCGCCGATCGATCTCCACATACGCACGCCGCGCATGCACAGTTGAAAGAAAAGACCGCACAGTGCAGAGATGGATCCGTGCATGCGCTGTTTATAAAAAAGCTCACAGTAAAGGAAAATCGATTTCCGCATTATCAGACACAGACCACACTCACTTAAAGGGGAAATGCCCAAAAATCACAAACAAGACTTTTAAAGGCACAAAACCACCAAATTCAACCTGAAAAGGCACAACATTGCCTGAACTTCTACCAGCAGTTGAAAATAATTTTCACAGCACCCTGGAACAAGCAGTTTGCACCACCCAAAGTGAAGAGCGCAATGTGAAATCCAAAACGAAAGAAGATGATTTGTTCATTGAACATGAAGAGAATGATAACAACTCCGAAACAAAAAGAGATGATTTGTTTATCGAAAAATACTACTGAGTTATTCGGATATGCTGATCACAGCATCAGCAACACGGTTGCAAAGCTCCACACATCTCTACTCATGGTAGATGAATCCAATACCATGATGCAATGGCAGATCGTCGATACATTGGGTGTCAGCAACCTGTCAAATACCCAAGAAGAACACAATGCCACACAGCGAGTACTGACCGACTCCGTTGAGAGAGCACAGATTGATTCCACAGAGAGAACACTGCACTACTCCACACAGAGAGCGCTGAAAGACTCCACAAAGAGAGCGACGCAAGCTTCCACAGGGAGTTTGTTGACAGACTCCAAAATGGAAGAAATTAAAGACTCCATAGCGAACGCCATGCATCAACAAGCCCATGAAGGCCTACCCACCGTATCTGAGCAACCGGAAGCAGACTATGAAAGTCTACCAAGCTCACATAATCAACAAGAAGACAATGTAAGTCTACCCACTGTATGTGAAAATAGTGATAATGTGATCACAATCGACATACAGGATGTGCAGGATTACAGCGAGACTGACAGATCTCAGCTTGTCTGTACAGAAGCACTCAACAATCAGAGTAGGGCTACTCATGAGTCCAGAGAGACCACGTCAATTGAAACCTCATCCACTCTAAATGACCCACAAGAAAATGAAATCTTGAAGATTTTGACTCCAGAAGAGGAGCACCAAGGACGCAAAGAAGCGGAATCAAATCCACCACAGATGACTGATGTCACCAAGATCAATGCAACATCAGATCATTCTCACAATTCTCAAGAAGAAACGCTCAATGAAACCGCAGATACCACAGAGGACACTGACTCCAACAAATTGGAGAATGACTCAAATTATCCACACGGAGCAGTCATTGAGCGCAACAAGAACAATAAAAACCACAAGAAGCACAACAGAAACAAGAATAACAACAGCAACAAAAAAACAACAAGAAGCACAACAAGAACAACAACAAAAACTACAAGCACAACTACAAAAACAACAAAAACAACCACAAGAAGCATAACAAAGACAACAACAGCAACAACAACAACGACAATAACAAGTACGACAAAAACAACAACAAGAACGACAACGAAAACAACAAAGACAGAAACGACAGAAACAACAACAATGAAACAATGACATGTACAACATGGTACAATTCAGCACATGAAGGACAATGCAACATTACACTCAAAAACAATGACAAGAGTACAAACTTACGATGGCAGGACAACGAATCTCACAAATTCACATTTGCTCCAGAACAAATGAGCACACCAGCTTTCAAGCCAGATGACACACTAAATCGATACCACAAGCACAGAAAAAAGTCCATGACAGTCAACATCAGTGGTTCGACCATTCAAATACTTTGTGATAACTTGTTGGTTACTTAAAATACAAGAACACTGACGACATTCACAAAGAAGTTACAATATCAATATCACCACGTCAACAATAGGAAAAAAAACCTCAACCGAACAAATTCATAAAGTGTGGACTCATAAATGTTTTTATTAAGATTGGACTCATAAATATTAATTGGCTTTGTATAATAACCAATATCATCACCACTTGTACAGATATACATATCATAAGTAATCTAACTGTTTTGTACAATTTTGTTTAACACTGTACAGAAAATATGTAAAAGAAAATGGGGGGATGTAGTGATCTGCATATCTGTGTATATATTCAAGGGGTCAATGTAAATGCAATACAACTAAGCAATCACTAGAGGGAGCACGGGAGATGTATAAATACAGACAAACAGGAAGTCAGGGACTCTTCACAGGAGTGGCAGCTGGTGAGCAGGACACAGACAGGCAGCTCAGATGTAACATAGTATAAGCGCTGAAGAGAGAACAAACTCAAAATAAAGCATCTATTTAACTGTAAGACGCTTTATTCAGACACAAGGAATAACACAATGATATTATTAATTATCCATGGTGAAGATGAAATTGCTTGCTCAACCAAACAAGTTATGCCATTTCTTTATATGTCTATATTACAGAAACATATATATAGCTTTTTGACTGATGTGCTAATGTCTTTAGTAGTAACCTGGAATAAACCCACAGCAGAACACTTCTCGTACAGTCTGACTTGCCTGCTGTTGTACGGTGTTAGTTACAGTTTGATAGGTCTGAAGAAGTCTTCATAGTCATATGTAGGTTCATTGTAAGTCTTTGTTGACTTTTAGAATGATTTACAAATATACAGTAAAAGGTACAAACCAGGAGCTGTCTCCATGTTTGCTGGAACACACAGTTCTGTCCAAAGCTCGACTGACCCTGGATGTGGGTCAGATGCCCTCTTACATCATTGTGGGTGGTACTGCATTCAGTCCCACATTAACCCTATATATGCCAGACCCTTATACTGCACCTGTCATCTCTCTATTGATCCCTCTCTTCATTCTTCAAAACGCAGTAAGGGAAAATTGTTGCATTATTGTAATGTGGTATCAACTGTAAATTGACAGTGCCTAAACAATTGCTCCAAAGATTCCTTTTTTATTTATTCAATTAATTATTTTTCTACTTCTTTTACATTTTTTTTCGAGTACATAGAACATACAGTGCAGAAGGGGGCCATTCGGCCCATCGAGTCTGCACTGACCCACTTAAGCCCTCTCTTCCACCCTATCCCTGTAACCCAATAACCCCTCCTAACCTTTTTGGTCACTAAGGGCAATTTATCATGGCGGATCCACCTAACCTGCACGTCTTTAGACTGTGTGAGGAAACCGGAGCACCCGGAGGAAACCCACGCAGACACGGGGAGAACGTGCAGACCAGACAGTGACCCAGTGGTGAATCGAACCTGGGACCCTGGCGCTGTGAAGCCACAGTGTTATCCACTTGTGCTACCGTGCTGCTCAATTCTTTTTTTCTAATTAAGAGGCAATTTAGAGTGGTCAATTTACCTACCCTGCACATTTTATTGGGTGTGGGGTGAGACCCACACAGACACGGGAGAATATGCAAACTCCACATGGACAGTGACCTAGGACTGGGATCGAACTCAGGTCCATGGTGCCGGGAGGCGGCAGTGCTAACCACTGTGCCGCCGTGCTGTCCCCTGTTCCAAAAATCGCTGACAATTTATATGGTGAAAGGGAAAAACAGGAAAAAGCAAGAAATTAACAGAATTAAGTCCAAATGCCCAATTCATATCCTTTAAAGCACTCTTTAAGTCTACCTTCCATATATAATACGACCTTAGGCATCTTGGCAGAATTTTATATTGGTGGACACATAAAACAGCTCTTTGTTGGTCTGAACACTGGAAATTGTTTGTTTGATTGTGAATTTAATGGTGAAAAGGCACTTTTCCAAATTTAATATCAGGGTAAGGCACTAAATGAGCTAAAATGCAGTGTCATGCAACTCTATCTCAATTTCTGGTCCGTTTTGCTCATTATTGAGCACAACAGATCAAAGCAATTGGGCTATTGCTGATGTCCTAAAATAGTCATTTAAATTCCTTTGGAAAATTCTTGTGTTTTCTCAGTTTACTTGCAGGCTCACCTTTGATTTTTTTTTGTCGGTTCCTTAGACTGTCTATTTGAAAATAATTGGGCATTTAAGAAGCTACACTGTGAATTCTAGTCATCTCCATCTGTAGTTCAGTAAACATAATTTCATAAAGTCTGCATCACTAATTTATTTAAGTTCCTGAGCTCCTTGTTATTTTGCATTTTTGAACTGATTGTTATTCCAAGTGTACTGATAGGGTCTTGTTAATATGGAAATCTCATTCATTTATATGGGCCTAAACCACCAATCAATTTCAGCTCATTTATTTCTTAGTGTAATTAGTGGATCTAATTGCATTGTTATTTTACACATTGGGATTGGAAAAATAATTGGGGAACTTTGTTTCTTTATCCAACCAAACGAACAGTGCTTCCTTTTTTTCTCTTTAAAAAAAAAACTGATTGTTAAATATTCCCCAGGATAATTATTGCCGTCCCTTTAGATAAAAGCTCAAGGCTCCTTTAGAACAAATGAGTTCATAATCTCTGGTTGGAATTTAGTTCAGTCAGTGAAAACTCAAGAAGGACCAGTGGAGAAAGAAATTCTCTTTTCTTGTTCCATTTGGTGACCACGAGTTGACAGTTCAGTTTGAGTGCAGAGAGAAATAATTAATAATTCAATATTATACTGTCCTTTAAGCTAGGTATTGTGATTTATTTAATCAAATGAGAGCTGATCTGCCTTTAACTGGGAATCCTATTGAGGCAGATGTGGGATTCCTGACTCACAGTCACACCCCTGGCCCCATCCCATACCCTATAGTCAATGGCAGTTGCATATTGTAGGTTGGTGTGTATTTTCTGTGATACTGGTGTGTTACTGCCTTAGTTTGGCAGGGGTGGGGGTGGGGAACAGGAGGAAGGAAAATATTGTTGTGCCTGCCTAGGGTTCTTAAAATGTTTAAACGTGACCATATAAGGATCTGCCAGACTATGACCAGAAGAAAACTGACCGATTAAATAATTGCGGTTTCACTTCAACTAAGATCAGCTCTTGGCAAGCTTTATGTTTGTACATGGTGTTGGAGGTAACTGGGCGGTATTGGCTGGACTTGGTGGGTGGGCATCACTCCACCTGTTCTCCGCTTTTCATCTGTGCTTTCCCAGGAGGCAATGAAAAGACTGTCTGCAAACTTTCTTGCTGATAAGTGAGATATAATAACAGATTGAGGACTCTGTTACCGGGTCATGATCCAACATCATACGTCCCTGCCCAGGGTGTTTTCTTCAATCATCCCCACAGTAGAGGAAAGTTTGAGGTTAGGATTACCAAATTGAGTATGGAACAGTAACATTTATAGTCCGTTTACATTGTAGGAATTAATTACTTTGGGTTTTCAGGAGAACAGCTCTTCCAAATTCCAGTATTACTTTCTGGATTTAATGAGCAGCGGTGACTGTTGAATTTTTTCTGCAAGAGTTACAAAATGATCTGATCGGGGTAGCCATTATCACAATCGTTTTGCGCTGCATATCACAGAAATGCATGAATGGGTCAATTTTGGTTCTGAAAAGTGCCCATTCTATCTCAGATTATCCAGGAAGGGCAAATTATCTTAGAAAATTGACAGGTGAAGCTCGCTGTTTCACGTTGCTACCATGCAGTGGCAACATGAGAGTTATTTGCCTCTAAAAGGGCTCTGCAGTCAATCCAAAAAGACGTTCTGCCTGGTACACAAGTGAGGAATGTAGTATATGAATTTAAGTGCTAGTGTGACGGCTGTACATCCCAAAGGCCGATGGATCGTATCGAGTAGCATGTCCTTTTCACTGTTTGCAAAGGGCAAAGTGCAGACCGTACCTAACGAGCCTGTGCTCACAAAACTCAAAACACGGTGTCCAACGTTAGATGTGAGCCTGTGATTGGGCAATATTTTCTCAATAATCCTCAGTGTGTTCAAATTACGCTGACAACCAATTTAAGATTGCCAGTCAGGCTTGCAGTGTGATGCATTTGTGTACTGGAAATTGCATTTATTGATGCACAGGGCCCTGTTCTTTGTAGACAGAAAGAACATATATACACATTGCACCTGTTTCAGCTAATCAAAGTAACTGACAGATATTCGCTGGTTCATTACTCAGGGCAATGCCTTGTTAACTGTAAGAATTGTTTGAAAATTTGAACTAGACAGCTTGGCTCTGATTGGTCAAGGCCTTACCCTGAGGAATGAACCAGTGAATATCTGTCATTTACTTTGTTTAGCTGAAACAGGTGCAATGTGTATACACGTCCTTTCTGTCTGCAAAGAACAGGGCCCTGTGTATTAATGGGTGCATTTTCCATGACAATGCCTCTATCAATCAAAGTCCATTTGCGAACCAATTAGCACTCACTTATACAGTATACAGTTGCAGTTTCCCCTGACATTGGTATTCTTGCAATTGTCCTAATGAGTGAAAGACAAAAAGCTTCAACAAAATACAGTAGTTAGCACTGCTACCCTACATTGGTAGGGACCCGGGTTCGAATCCGCCCTAGGACGACTGACCAGTGGAGTTTGTACATTCTCCCTGTGTCTGTGTGAATTTCCTTTGGGTGCTCCGGTTTCCTCCCACAGTCCAAAGATGTGTAGTTTAGGTGGATTGCCATGCTAAATTGCCCCTTCATGTCCAATAGTTAAGTGGGGTTACGGGTTGTGATGGGGGTGTGGGCCGAGGTAGGATGCTCTTTCAGAGGGTCGGTGCAGACTCTATGGGCCGAATGGCCTCCTTTTGCACTGCAAGGGTTCTATGGATTCTATGGAAAATGTCTGCCCCCGGCAATGAAGCAGATAAACCGACAGCATAAATATAAAAATAAGTGAGTATAACATGATAGTTGTCATAATATGCACCCATGCATATCATGAGGTAAAAACAGACAGTGACAGACACCCAGGTTAGCCAATCAACACACAGGACAGAACACAACCAATCACCAAACAGAACACTAGAGGGGGGCTTCCAACTATAAAACACACGAGGCATCAGCACTCCGCCTCTTTCCACTGGTGACAACTGTAGTGACAGTCAGGGTACATATATCAGTCAGCACCTTCTACACGTGGACCAGAGCTAGCCTGGTCTAGTAAGTTAGAGTTAGTACACTTCGAGTAGTAGAGTGTTAACCCACAGCCAGCTGTGTGCATTGTTACAGAAGTTCAATAAATCGTATTGAACCAACGCCTACGTTTGGTGTATGCTTTACAGTTCATCTGCATCCTGTTGCAGTCCGTGTTACCCCAGGGTGAATAACATGACATGCCCCAGCATCTCCCCACTTTGATCCACTGAATTGAGTGAAGTGGATCACAAAAAACCTTAGTTAGTTTGTTCGTCGACTGGGGGCATAAGAGATTAGCATGTAAACTTGAAGCGCATGGAATTAGGGGTAGTGTATTGAGATGGATAGAAAACAGGTTGGCAGCCAGGACACAAAGAGTAGGAATTAACAGGTCTTTTTCAAATTGGCAGACAGTGACTAGTGGGGTACCTCAGGGATCGGTGCTGGAACCCAACTATTCACAATATATATTAATGATATAGATAATGGAACAAAATGCAATATCTCCAAATTTTCAGGTGACACCAAATAGGGTGGGAGGGTGAGCTGTGGGGAGGATGCAGAGATCCTTCAGTGTGATTTGGACAAATTGAGTAAGTGGCAAATGAATGGTAAATGCAGTATAATTTGGATAAATGTGAGGTTATCCACTTTGGTAGCAAAAATGAGAAGGCAAACTATTATATGAATGGCCATAAATTAGGAGAGGGGAATGTGCAACGAGACCTGGGTGTCCTCATACACCAAACACTGAATGTAAGCATGCAGGTACACCAGGCGGTAAAGAAGGCAAATGGCCTTGATTGCGAGAGGAATCAAGTACAGGAGCAGGGATGTCTTGCTGCAATTATACAGGGCCTTGGTGAGGCTACACCTGGAATATTGTGTGCAGTTTTGGTCTCTTTATCTGAGGAAGGATGTTCTTGCAATACAGGGAGAGTAGTGAAGGTTTACCAGACTGATTCCTGGGATGGCAGTACTGACTTATGAGGAGAGATTGAATCGGTTAGGATTGTATTCGTTAGAGTTCAGAAGAATGAGGGAATTCTCATAGAAATCTATAAAATTTTTACAAGACTGTCATAATATCCACTAATGTATATAATGAGATGCAGACAGGCAGTGATTGACACACAGGATAACCAATGAACACACATGACACAGAACAACCAATCACCAGACAGGACACTACCACTATAAAACACACAAGGCATTAGGACTCTCCCTCTTCTCACGGGATACAGCTACAGAGATAGTTAGAGTGCACAAGGCCGTGAGCACCGGATTCTCCATGTGACAGAGAGCTAGTCTGGTCTTGCCAGTCAAAGGTTATCAGTTTCGATTAATAGAGTGTCAACCCACAGCAGATTACGTACAGCAACCAGCAGATTCAATAAAACAGTGTTGGCCCATCTCCTGTGCCGGAAGCCTGTTTCTAGTCTCACTGCATCCAATTGCAGTCAATGTTAAACCAACTCAGATAACACATCAAGGACTAGACAGGGTAGATGCAAGAAGGATGTTCCCGCTGGTGGGAGTGTCCAGAACCAGGGGTCACAGTCTGAGGATATGGGATAGAACATTTAGGACAGAGATGAGGAGAAATGTATTCACCCAGGGAATGGTCGGCCTGTGGAATTCGTTACCACTGGAAGTAGTTGAGGCCAAAACAATGCCGGCGGAATTCTCCGTTCCTGAGACTAAGGGGCAGGATTTGTGGACTTCCATGACAACAAAACTGGCACCCAACCTTGACTGATTCAGTGATCATTGAGGGACTAGCACCAGCGGCACCTGGAGCACAATCGATTCCAAATAGAGACGGTGCGGGATTCGCCGGACCCATGAATGATATTCAGGAGGCTGGCAAGCTGCAGCTGCATATACACACTTCACTCTCCACACACACCACCCCAGTCAACAAGGTGGCAGCAAGGAGAGTGGCCCCGAGATTTACGAATGCCGAGCTCGAGACCCTCCTGGATGCCGTGGAGGATAGGCGGGCCACCCTGTACCCCCAGCCCGGGAATGAGGCTGCCAGCTGCTGCCATTCGCCATGCCTGGGAGCAGGTAGCAGAGGCGGTGAGCGCCACCAGCAACACCGGCTTGCAGTGCTGTAAAAACCTCACGACCTTCTCAGGGTGGCCAGGGTGAGTAGTCAGCACTGTGGCCCTGGCACCAACCCGTCTCACACACCTGTCACCCCAACTCCATCGATTATTTAACACTATGCGCTTTCTGTTCCCCCCCCCCCCCCCCCCCCCATCCCCCCGCGCGGCGGGCCAGGAAAGGGAAGTCGCCAGGCTGGACAATGGCCTCGGGCAAGGACATGAGACCCCACTTTGTTGCGGTTCCCCGTTGTTCTTCGTTATTTGACATGTGTATCAACGCCACCCCTCCCCCTCCCACACCACCCTCAACCCCACACTGCCCCCACACTAATCCCACGCCCCCACCACCCCTGGGCCCACGGTATCATCATGTGTCTTGTCTTGTGTTTTGCAGGAGCTGCTAGTGATGGGACAGGTCCTTCTGGTGTGTCCCCCCGCCCCCCCCAGCAACAGCCAGAGCCTGAACCCCCCTGTGTGCTGAGCATCGATGATGACACCCACACGGAGGCGACCCATATGCCTGAGACCCAGGATACCCCGGAGCTCGAATCCAATGTTGACACCGATTCCCCGTCACAGCTGTCTCCAGCAGCCTCCACCATCGCAGAGACACTCACCTTGGTTGGGCATTTAGTGAAGAGACTCCTCAGGCACTCTTTGGTGCTCACCACAGAGATGCTCTGGTACATCAGGTGGAGGTAGGAACCCTGAAGGGGGCAGATGGTCGGAGAGCGGGCTGATCCCAGGGGCTTGCTCCCGTCCAGATGGGTTTTGGGCTTCTGGAATGGACAGTCCCATTGATTGTGGAGATGCAGTCGCAGAGCCGGGACTGCATGAGGGGTTGTCGGCGAGCATCTAGCATCTGCAGGATGACTGATGGAAATGAGGCTATGACAGGTGAGGACCTTGAGAGGATTGTTATCATCAAGGAGGTAGTGATGGGCAAGCTAATGGGGCTAAAGGTAGACAAGTCTCCTGGCCCTGATGGAATGCATCCCAGAGTGCTAAAAGAGATGGCTAGGGAAATTGCAAATGCACGAGTGATAATTTACCAAAATTCACTAGACTCTGGGGTGGTCCCGGCAGATTGGAAATTAGCAAACGCGACACCACTGTTTAAAAAAGGAGGTAGGCAGAAAGCGGGTAATTATAGGCCAGTGAGCTTAACTTCGGTCGTAGGGAAGATGCTGGAATCTATCATCAAGGAAGAAATAGCGAGGCATCTGGATGGAAATTGTCCCATTGGACAGACGCAGCATGGGTTCATAAAGGGCAGGTCGTGCCTAACTAATTTAGTGGAATTTTTTGAGGACATTAACAGTGCGGTAGATAACGGGGAGCCAATGGATGTGGTATATCTGGATTTCCAGAAAGCCTTTGACAAGGTGCCACACAAAAGGTTGTTGCATAAGATAAAGATGCATGGCATTAAGGGGATAGCATGGATAGAGGATTGGTTAATTAATAGAAAGCAAAGAGTGGGGATTAATGGGTGTTTCTCTGGTTGGCAATCAGTAGCTCGTGGTATCCCTCAGGGATCAGTGTTGGGCCCACAACTGTTCACAATTTACATAGATGATTTGGAGTTGGGGACCAAGGGCAATGTGTCCAAGTTTTCAGACGACACTAAGATAAGTGGTAAAGCAAAAAGTGCAGAGGATACTGGAAGTCTGCAGAGGGATTTGGATAGGCTAAGTGAATGGGCTAGGGTCTGGCAGATGGAATACAATGTTGACAAATGTGAGGTTATCCATTTTGGTAGGAATAACAGCAAAAGGGATTATTATTTAAATGATAAAATATTAAAACATGCTGCTGTGCAGAGAGACCTGGGTGTGCATGAGTCGCAAAATGTTGGTTTTCAGGTGCAACAGGTGATTAAGAAGGCAAATGGAATTTTGTCCTTCATTGCTAGAGGGATGGAGTTTAAGACTAGGGAGGTTCTGCTGCAATTGTATAAGGTGTTAGTGAGGCCACACCTGGAGCATTGTGTTCAGTTTTGGTCTCCTTACTTGAGAAAGGACGTACTGGCACTGGAGGGTGTGCAGAGGAGATTCACTGGGTTAATCCCAGAGCTGAAGGGGTTGGATTACGAGGAGAGGTTGAGTAGACTGGGACTGTACTTGTTGGAATTTAGAAGGATGAGGGGGGATCGTATATAAGATTATGAAGGGAATAGATAGGATAGATGCGGGCAGGTTGTTTCCACTGGCGGGTGAAAGCGGAACTAGGGGGCATAGCCTCAAAATAAGGGGAAGTAGATTTAGGACTGAGTTTAGGAGGAACTTCTTCACCCAAAGGGTTGTGAATCTATGGAATTCCTTGCCCAGTGAAGCAGTAGAGGCTCCTTCATTAAATGTTTTTAAGATAAAGATAGATAGTTTTTTGAAGAACAAAGGGATTAAGGGTTATGGTGTTCGGGCCGGAAAGTAGAGCTGAGTCCACAAAAGATCAGCCATGATCTCATTGAATGATGGAGCAGGCTCGAGGGGCCAGATGGCCTACTCCTGCTCCTAGTTCTTATGTTCTTATGTGGAGGACTCCAGCCGCGTGCAGGAGCAGGATTGGTGCCGGTCATGCAGGCCACCTCGGCCAACATCGCACAAGTGGCATCCGCAGTGAAGGCTTTGGAGGTGAGGGTTTTGGCTATGGATCAGCATGTCCAAGGCCTGGGGCATTCTGTGCAGGTGCTGGATGCTCGCCTGTCCTGGAAGCCCAGGGCAGGGTTGCTGCCTCACAGGCAGCCATGTGCCAGAGCCCCCTGGACATTGCAGCGGCACTTCTTAACTGGTGACACAGTCGCAGTGTAATGTGGCACAGTCCCAGGCGGAGGTGGTCCACCCCCTGTGCCCCATGGCCGCGAGCATGCAGACCCTGGCCGAGGCGAGAACGGCCTCCAGAACTGGCAGCACCAGGGGGCGGGAGAGCCTCAGGGGTTGGTTGCATTTGGACCCCGTCCCATGGAGTAGTCCAGGAGCCTTCGGGCACCCCGAAGGAGGAGGAGGAGGTGAAGGGACCCGTGCCGGTGACTCTCGCAGGGAGGTCCCGGAACACTGCAGCACCTTGGCTCCTCCCCCTTCAGTCCTTGGCGCATTTCGTGGCAGAACAGGGCGGCACCATGACACCTGGGACACCCATGCAATAGCTGGGCCCACCCAGGCTCAGTCGGCCCAGAGGACGACCAGCAACGGGGACCCAGGTCGCAGGGCGGGAATCACAGCAGGCCGCCTCCACTCCTGATGTACCGTCAGGGGATCCACCTCGACGTAGCATTAGGGCCCATAAGACCAGAAAATTAGACACCAGTTAAGCTTGCACAGGTGCAGGGCACAGTTTAGTGATAGGAACTAGGGGCGCATATATTTATATATTTGTTCACATTAAATACCTATTCACAATGTTACAACCTGCCTCAGTGCTCTTCCAGATTGTTGTGAGGGGTGGGTTGGTCTGCACTGGCCAGAGAGGGGGCACGGTGGGCAGGGGGGGAGGGGGGGGGGGGAATTGGTGGACGTCGGGGGTGGGCTGGCCTCAGGAACCGCCGCTCAGCTGATGCTCACCGCTCCGGTGTCCCATTCCCCACCCTCCCCTCAACCGTCCCCACCTCCCCAGTGATGGAATGTCCAGCTCGCATGCAGAGATCACCCAGGTGGATGGTGGGAAGTAGTACCGTGGGCAGGAGTCAGATGTTCTCGAACGATGCGGAGCACCCGAGCTCATTGCAGAGCAGATTGTCACCATCCTCCATCCCGTGGACCAGACCCGCTGTTACTGCCACCCCTGGGCCTGCACCCTGTTGTGCGGCAGGTATGTATCACGGAGGGGGTTGAAGGTGGGTGTGTGTGGCCGGGACGGTGTGGGGTGTGGGGCTGGGATGCAATGTCCGTGCTCCTGGCAAGTCCCCCCCGCACCCCCCCCCCCCCCACCCCCGGCCCGGCATTGGTGAACCTGGAGTCGATCAGAGCATCCCGTGCTCATTGGCCCTGGCGTACATGGTGTGCGGCATCCTGTGCAAACCCAGGCCTCATGTCCTGCCCACCCTCCCCCTCCACTGCATCCTCTTCGTTGGACGAGAACTGGCATTCATTCTCCTCCTTCAACGCTTTGCCCCTCTGCTATATTGTAGAGGACACCTCCAGAGTGGTCCTGGCATCTGAACCGCATCTTCAGCAGGCCGAAGCACTGCTCGATCACGCTCCTGGTCGCTCCATGGACACCATTGTAGCGGGTCTCCGCATCGGTCTATGGCCTCTGGATAGGTGTCATCAGCCATGACCGCAATGTCGCCAGGAACCAACCCCCCAACCGGGAGGATGGGGGGGGGGGGGGGGATTCTCGAACATGTCAGGAATTGCCAAGTGTGTCAGAATGAAGACATTGTGTCACTGCCCCGGTATCTGCACAGATGTGTATGATGCGCATCTGATGGTCACATATCAGCTGCACGTTCATTGAGTGGAACCAATTTTGGTTTGTGTAGAGCGGCCTGTCATCTGCTGGTGCTCGTAGGGGGACAATCACCTGTCAATGACCCCCTGGACGCGGAGCATCCCATCGATGGCAGCGATCCCCTCTGCCCGGGCATCCTGGTGGGCTTGGTCCACATTGAAATGGATGTATAGTGCTGACTGAGCACATAGGGCCTCCGTGATGGCGCGGATGCTCCTGTGCACCGAGCTCTGTGAGATCCTGAACAGGTCCCCACTCGGCGCCTGGAAGGACCCCGTGTCATAAAGGTTCAGGGCGACCGTCTTGACAGCCACAGGGAGCGGGTGTCCTCACCCATTCCCCCGCGATGCCAGGTGCCGATGATCTGGCAAATATGTTGCACTGTCTCCCTGCTCAGCCGGAGTCCATGGAATGATCTGCCTGGACTGTACGCAGAACAATACGTTTCACTGTACCTCGGTACACGTGACAATAAACAAATCCAATCCAATCTTCGATGGCATGCCCAGTCTGGCAGGTCTTCGAATGACAGGCGCTGCCTTTCATGTGGGGCCTCCGGTGCACCTCCTCTTCCTCCTCTTTGGCCTGTTGGGCAGCCGGCTCTCCATCCTCAGCGGCTGCCTCCTGTTCCGCTACTGCACTCTCTGCTGCTGATGCTTGCTCCTCCTCGAGCAGCTCCAGCTCGTACAGTCGCAGGGCACCCCCAGGGCTGCGGTAATCAGGAGGAACGCTGGTTGTATTCTATCTTTGACAAAGAGTCATCGGACTCGAACCGTTAGCTCTTTTCTCTCCCTACAGATGCTGCCAGACCTGCTGAGATTTTCCAGCATTTTCTCTTTCTTTTCAGATTCCAGCATCCGCAGTAATTTGCTTATATATTAGTTGTATTCTAATATCCATTGTCTACATGGTGAGAGAGGCTGACATGTTAGCATGGTGCGTAACCTCATGGTGGTATGGCGGAATGTGGGGGGCAGGATGGTGGGGTGAAGGGTGGGGGCTGGGGTGCAGGGGGGGTGGGGACACCCATATGGCTGATGTCATTCTGCAGAACCAGGGACCAAGGTGGGTGGCCAGTGGGGTGCACAGCAAGATGTTGCAGGCCACGGCAATGGCCGTCCATGCCTGGGCATCGTCCCAGTCCATGGGGGTTACCCTGGCCACACGCCCATTCCCCTGTCACCACCAACCTCCCCCACCCCCCCACGGGCACTGGCACAAGCCTCTTCCCCCACTGCCAGGACCGGCAGCCCACCGTCATGCCTCTCCGAGTCCTACCTCCTCTCTCTCCCTCATCAGCCATGGCAACAGTTTCACGATTTCTAAAAGCACAAGTGAACCTCACTGTCGGGAACTCGCCCCAATGGAGGTGGAGAATCACGGAGGCTCCGGAGAATACCGAGTCAGGCCCACTAATGATATGGCAACGTTGTTTACTGTACATGCATTCTGGAACGCATTGATGCTGCTGTCGAGGCCATGAGACCATAAGACCATGAGACATAGGAGCAGAATTAGGCCACTCGGCCCATCGAGTCTGCTCCGCTATTCAATCATGGCTCATATTTTTCTCATCCCCATTCTCTTACCTTCTCTCCATAACCCCTGATCCCCTTATTAATCAAAAACCTATCTATCTCTGCTGTCTTAAAGACACTCTGTGATTTGGCCTCCACAGCCTTCTGTGGCAAAGAGTTCCACAGATTCACCACCCTCTGGCTGAAGAAATTCCTCCTTATCTCTGTTTTAAAGGATTGTCCCTTTAGCCTGAGATTGTGTCCTCTGCTTCTAGTTTTTCATACAAGTGGAAACATCCTCTCCACGTCAACTCTATCCAGGCCTTGCAGTATCCTGTAAGTTTCAATAAGATCTGCCCTCGTCCTTCTAAACTCCAACGAGTACATACCCAGAGTCTTCAATCGTTCCTCATACGACAAGCTCTTCATTCCAGGGATCATTCTTGTGAACCTCCTCTGGATCCTTTCCAAGGCCAGCACATCCTTCCTTAGATACGGGGCCCAAAACTGCTCATAATACTCCAAATGGGGTCTGACCAGAGCCTTATACAGCCTCAGAAGTTCATCACTGGTCCAGTATTCTAGCCCTCTTGGCATGAATGCTAACATTGCATTTGCCTTCTTAACTGCCGACTGAACCTGCACGTTAACCTGAAGAGAATCATGAACAAGGACTCCCAAGGCCCATTGTGCTTCTGATTTCCTCAGCATTTCCCCATTCAGAAAATAGTCTATGCCTCCATTTCCCCTTCCAAGGTGCATAACCGCACACTTTTCTACATTGTATTCCATCTGCCACTTCATTGCCCACTCTCCTGGCCTGTCCAAGTCCGTCTGCAGCCCTCCTGCATCCTCAATACTACCTGTCCCTCTACAGATCTTTGTGTCATCTGCAAACTTAGCAAGAGTGCCTTCAGTTCTTTCTTCCCGATCATTCATGTATATTGTTAAACGTTGTGGTTCCCCTTCGTAACTGAGATTGTCTACGAGGAAGATAGGTGTTCTGGTTCTCTGAACTGTAATGTCACGGCCTTGGAGCATTAGTGTCCATCGGGCTATACGGTTCTGACTTACTGTCCCATCTTTAATGTGTCCATCCAGTAACAGCTGGATTGGCGTATGTTCTGTGAGAATAGTTACAGGGTTTAATCCAATAACGTATGCAAAATGCCCAGAAAACTGCTAATAGATGCTGTTCACATACACAAAACCCCTGTTCCAAGGGATCAGGAGTCGGGATGCATGTGCGACCGGACCGAGCCTGTCATGTCATTCCTGTAACAGAACAGTAAAAATGATTGACTCAGTGGCTGCTACTTCTAGGGCAAAGGGAAGTGATGGATCTGAGGTCTGTAAAGTTGCGGCTGTGGCTAAAGTGTTTTTCAGGTCCACAATGACCTGGGTATGCTGTTCCATTCATTGCCTTGGGGCGTCCTTCTTGAGGAGTCCCGACAAAGGAGCGGCTTTTGTGGCGAAGTCATCATTGTGGTTTCGGCTGTAGCCAACTAACCCTAGAAAGGATTGGAGGGACTCTACATCTCTGGGAATAGGAAGCTTTAATATTGTTTCTACACGTTTGTCGTCTATTTGGGACGGCACAGTGACACAGTGGTTAGCAATGCTGCCTCACAGCGCTAGGGACCCGGGTTCTATTCCGGCCTCGGTGACTGTGTGGAGTTTGCACTTTCTCCCCGTGACTGCGTGGGTTTACTCCGGGTGCTCTGGTTTCCTCCCACAGCCAAAGATGTGCAAGTTGGGTGGATTGGCCATGCTATATTGCCCCTTAGTGTCCAAAAGGTTACATGGGGTTACTAGGTTATGGGGATAGAGTGTGGCGTGGGCCTAGGTAGGGTGCTCTTTCCATGGGTCGGAGAAGACTAAATGGGTTGAATGGCCTCCTTCTGCATTGTTGTGATTCTATTTCCCATTTTCCATCAGTTACGGTTGTTCCCAAATAGCTGACTTGGGGCTTCATGATTTGAGCTTTCTGAGGGTTCACTTTTAGACCCAGTGAGGTGAGTAGCATTAATAACTTGGCTAGAAGCTGCTGGTCGCCCTCTGTCACGTCTGTTTGCAGGAGGAGGTCATCTATGCACTCGGGCTGGGAAAAATGGTCAAGACCTTGGGCTAGTCTTTGATGAAAAATAGAAGGTGAATTGTGAAACCCTTGGGCAAGCAGGTCCACGTGTATTATTGGTCTTGGAAGATAAAGACAAATTTATACTGGCATTCTCTCAAAGGGAATTGACCAAAAACCATACTGAATACTGTGAAATATCGAGCTTGTGGGGTCTGTTTTATCATGGTCTGGGGGCTAGTCGCATCTGTAGGTGTGGTCAATGGAGTAGCCTTATTTAATTTTCGATAGTGAATTGTCAGTCGCTAGGTTCCGTCAGGCTATTATACAGGCCAAATCGGTGAAGTATTTGTCGATTCAGCAGGTTACAACTCTCCTGGCTGTAACAAGAGCATTATTACCGTCATAATTTCACATTCTGCCTTTTTAGGGAAGGTGTACTGCTTTTGCACCTTGGGACTTGGGCTTTCTATCCCAATTTCTCTCACCATTCAACCACAGTCATGTTTGGGAGTTGCTAATGGCGTAACATATTGCTGAATAATTTGTTGTGCTTGTGGGTCATCTGTCAGATCGGAGGGACTGGCCCGCAATTCTCCTGCAGTACATATTTGCTCGGAGTGGACTCCTGTGGGGACCTCCACTGGGGCTTCTGTCACATTCACCATTTGCCAAATACAACAATTTGCTGGGTCAAAGGATAAATTCAACTTTCTCATCAGGTCGGAACCAAGAATATGTTCTGCTTTTACATATGGGTTTACTAAAATGGCCGGATGAAAACAAACTAAATCTCCAAATCTGAATTCTGGTGGGGTGGTCTCCACTCCTTCCTGTGTGAGGCCAATTAATTCACTCGAAATTATGGTTTTCCCAGTGTGCTAGGGTAGGTTTGTGATTTTGGATGTGTTTAGCGTGATGCAGGAACCTCCAGTATTCCATAGAAATTCGACGGGTGGCCTTCTAGCTCACCATCCACGAGAGGTGGTCCAACACGATCCCATCTAGCACTACATACCCACATCGGAGAGGTCTAACGCCATCATACACTCGGATTATATCCAAAGAAGTCCGGATGAAGGTCGTTTGTAGGCCCTACAAAGAGGGGCCATTGGAGCTTATACCTGTTCTGCCTCTGTGGTCCTTCCAAGGGAGGGGGTATCGGTGGACTGAGTCCTTGCCCCTTGGATTGTTGTTGTGGATGCTGCTGGCATGGTGCCTGACGAATCCTGTGCATAGTGGCTGTAGCGCACAAAGACTCCATGAGACGAATAGAGTGAAGTCGATGAGGCTTTATTAAGCGTGTCTGTTCCCCAGCAGCCCGATAGTAAACTGGCCTGCGGGGGAAGGCACCGGCTTCTTATACTTCGCCTTCAGGGCGGAGTATGAGGTCAACGGCCAACCAGGACCCGGGATCTGTCAGCCAATGACATTAGGGCTTCCAGTTCCACATGACCCCCAATTCATACTACCACAGTGGCCAATCCGGACACAATTGTAATATTGAATCCCCTGACTACCTCCTGTTGTCGAAAATTCCACTCCTGATTCTTTTTACCTCTGCTCTCATTGTCTTCATAAAATGGAGCTGGTTCCCTTCCTTGTCTATTAGTTCTGCTTCTATCCTGTCCTTCATTTGTCCACACCGTTCCTGGATTGTTCCTGACCCCCCAGTCTCTTTTACCTTTCCTATTTCATTAATCTCCTTATTCTATGCTTGTGTTAGGCGCCTCAATACCCAAGTTCTGTGTGGACAACGTTGGCGGTCAAGGGCCTCATATGCCTTCTTCCCCTCTTCAGTAGAATGTGATACTAAAGTTCTAGTCCATCGGGGAGTGAACGCGCCCAGATATTGTTGATTCAAACCTGGTCCATATAACTCGTCAAAAAGTGTTCACAAGTGGTTAGCAAAGGACGCGGGATGTCCTCCTTTCCTTTGCCTGCACTTATTCAGACCTTCTATTGGGTCCCCTCTATTGTATCCCACAGCCGGTAGTGTGGCCGTTTTCATTTCCTTGAGTGTTCCCCGTCCTACGTTCTGAGGATCTGGTAAGGCTGAGTGAACAGCTAAACCTAAACACATCAACAAGAGTTTCTTCTCCTCATCCACATCTAAACCGCGAAGAGCCCCTTGTTGATGGGCGCAGTTAAAGAACTTGTGAGGATCTTCAGATAGCTCATATACCGGGATCTTTTTTACTACTGATAACTGGGCCATGGTATGTGGCGTATTGTAATTTATTCCCCCCACTGTGCAATTTTGATGGGGTTGCTGGGAATCGGTTCTCCTTGCAGAATAGAGGGACTAGCGCTAGGATGTTCAGACCAAGGAGGAGGAGGGTCAGGCACTCGAATTCCTCCCAATCACCGTGTTCTTCTACTGCTTCATCCAGTTCATCCCAATCTATCTCACTCACCTTCCTCCATATTCTCTGATTCTACAGCACATGTGCAGGATCCTGGGGTGGTGGCACAGTGGTCGACAATACAGCTGGTGAAGTTTGTTGAGGAGAGCTTCGCCAAGCTAAAGAAAGATACGCTGGACCTGATTAAGGCACCGATTGATCGGGTGGAACAGGATCTAGAAACCCACGGACGGGCGATTCAGAAAGTGGAGGAAAAGGTGTCCAAGCATGAGGATTATCTAACCGTTTTGGAGGCCGAGGTGGGGCTGATGAAGGACCACCAGAAAAGGTTGCAGGAGAAGTTGGAGGACTTGGAGAACAGGTCCAGGAGACAGAACCTGAGGATTGTTGGCCTCCCTGAGGGCAGTGAGGGATCCGACGCGAGGGCATATGTGGCAAGTATGCTGGAAAAGTTGATGGGAGATGGGGCGTTTACGCGACCCTTGGAAGTGGACAGAGCGCATAGAGCTCTTGCAAGGAAGCCGCGGAGCGAATTAACCGCTGAGGGCGATGGTGGTGCGAATGGACAAGGAACAGATTTTGCGGTGGGCCAAGCAGGTATGGAGCTGCAAGTGGGAGAACTGTGAGAGTTGTGCATCGACCAGGACCGGGGCGCGGAACTGGCCAAAAGGCTAGCCGGATTTAATAGGGCAAAATCGGCCCTCTTCCAGAAGGGGGTGAAGTTCGGGATATTGTATCCAGCGCGTCTTTGGGTCACGTTTGAGGGCCAGGAACTTTATTTAGAATCACAGGATGAAGTGATGAACTTTATCAAGGACAAAAGGCCAGCAGGGGATTTAGGTCACTGGATCTTGGGGGGGGGCATTGCGGTGGCGATTTGGTCAAAATCACTTCTGTGTTGTTTTCAATATGCAGTGCTCTCTGCAACAAGGGGTTATTTTTGTTTCTTGGTCTTTTTTTTCTTCTTTGGTTGCTTTTGCCCCTTCCTTTTTTCTTTCGTTTTCGATGTGATAAGATGTTTGAGCAGCTGCTCAGAAATGTAAAGTTAACTCTGTTCCATTGGAAGGTGGGTGGAGGAATTTTTTCTCCTGTTTGTTTACTGAGGACTGTGATGCTTTGAATATGCATGTCCAAGCTGGGGGGGGAAGGAAGGAGAACAATGGGGAGATAGGATGTCTGGTGCCATGGGCGGGAGTTACCAAGCTAGCTAGGTTAGCTAGCTCACAGAAGCGCAGTGGAGGGTAAGCAAGTGATAAGTTTGATATAGGGGGTTTGGGTTTCTGGTGCTGTTACTAGGGGGGAGGGAGGGATATGGGGGAGCTGCTCTGCTGACAGGGGAGGAACTGTTGCTAGGGGACCAAGGGGCGGTCGAGGACGCCGGATGCCCGAGGGCGGACCCGAGGAGGCGAGGGACGCGAGCTGGCGGCTGGCCTAAGAAGGGTGAGGGCTAATCGGCAGGGCGGGGGGTGGGGAAGACTCCCGACTAGGCTGATTACTTGGAATGTCAGAGTCCTAAATGGGCCAGTTAAGAAGGCTCGCGTGTTCGCGCATCTGAGGGGATTGAAGATGGACGTGGCAATGTTACAAGAGACACACCTATAGGTTATAGACCAGACCAGATTGAAGAAGGGGTGGGTCGGCCAGGTTTTTCATTCAGGGCTGGACCCTAAGACCAGCAGGGTCGCGATCCTGATTAACAAACGGATGGCATTTGAGGCAGGGAGAATCCTGTCAGACGTGGGGGGCAGGTACACTATGGTGAGTGGGAAGCTGGAGGGGTGCGGGTGGTACACATGAATGTATATGCACCAAACTGGGATGATGTGGAATTTATCAGGCGGGTGCTGGGTAAGATCCTGCACCTAGAGTCACATAACCTGATCATGGGGGAGATTTCAATACAGTCATTGATCCAGGATTGGACCCGTCAAATTCTAGGACAGGCTGGGTGCCAGCCGTAGCGAAAGAATTAAAGGGGTTTATGGAGCAGATGGGGAGAGTAGACCCATGGAGGTTCGGACGGCCAAGAGTGAAGGCGTTTTCTTTTTTCTCTCATGCCCACAAAGTATATTCTCGGATCAACTTTTTTATCCTGTGCAGGGCTCTGCTGCTGGGGGTGGTGGATACCAAGTACTTGGCAATCGCGGTGTCGGATCATGCCCCACATTGGGTGGATCTACGGGCTAGTATGGAGAGAAGGCAGCACCCGTTATGGTGGTTGGATATGGGACTATTAGCAGATGAGGGTGTGTGTGGGCGGGTGAGCAAGTCCATCCTGAACTATTTGGAAATAAATGATACGGGGTAAGTCTCAGCAGCAACGGTGTGGGAAGCTCTGAAGGCAGTGGTTAGAGGGGAGTTAATTTTGATACGAGCCCATAGAGAAAAGGTGGAACGAGCAGAGAGGGATTGGTTGGTTGGGGAGATACTCCAGGTAGGAGATATTCGGAAGCCCCGGACGTAGGGCTACTGAAGGAGCGGCGGAGGTTACAGGTGGAGTTTGGGTTGTTATCTACAGGGAAGGCGGTGGCACAACTGAGGAAGGCAAGGGGAGCGGTGTATGAGTATGGGGAAAAGGCCAGTAGAATGCTAGCGCACCAGCTGAGGAAAAGGGAGGCGGCCAGAGAGATAGGGAGAGTAAAGGACAGAGGTGGGAATGTGGTCCTGGACCCAGTGGGGGTAAATGAGGTGTTTAAGGACTTTTATAGCAAGTTATATGAGTCGGAACCCCCGGCTGGGGTGGAGGGGATGAAGCAGTTCTTGGGTCAGCTGAGGTTCCCGAGGGTGGAGGAAGAACTGGTGGAAGGTCTGGGAGCCCCAATTGAAATTGAGGCAATAATGGAGGGGTTGGAGGGCATGTAATCTGGCAAGGCCCCGGGCCGTCAACTACTGGGTGGAATTCTACAAGAAGTTCACGGAGATATTGGGCCCACTGCTGGTGAGGACATTTAATGAGGCAAGGGAGCGGGGTGTCCTTCCCCCAACAATGTCGCAGGCCTCAATCTCATTGATTCTGAAGCGGGAGAAGGACCCTGAGCAATGCGGGTCTGTGGTAGTATGTATTGGGGGTCATGTGGGACTGGAAGCCCTAATGTCATTGGCTGACAGATCCCGGGTACTGGTTGGCCGTTGACCTCTAGCTCCGCCCTGAAGGCGGAGTATAAGAAGCCGGAGTCTTCCCCCGCAGGCCAGTTTACTATCGAGCTGCGGGGGAACAGACACGCTTAATAAAGCCTCATCGACTTCACTCTATTCGTCTCACGGAGTCTTTGTGCGCTACAATTTATTAAGCGTGCCTAAAAAGGACTATGGAGCTCAGGATCATTCCGGAATGCCTGAGGATCAGCCCCCACGCAGTGAACGCGGCAGCAGCCTTCAAGCACTGGCAGACTTGCTTCGAGGCCTACCTCAGAACGACCACCGGCCGGGTCTCAGAAGACCAAAAACTGCAGGTCCTGCACTCGAGGGTGAGCACAGAGATTTTCTCCCTCATCGAAGACTCGGAGGATTTGCAGACGGCGTTCGCAGCACTGAAAAGTCTCTATGTCCACCCAGTTAACCAAATCTACGCTCGCTACCAGCTCGCGACGAGACGGCAAGCTCCCGGAGAATCGATGGACGAGTTCTACGCCGCGCTGCTGATTTTGGGACGAGCCTGCAGCTGCCCGTCGGTGAACGCAAACGAACACACGGACATGTTAATGCGCGACGCTTTTGTGGCAGGTATGCAATCCTCCCAAATCCGCCAAAGACTTCTAGAAAAAGAGTCGCTAGGACTCTCAGAGGCCCGGGCCCTAGCAGCCTCCCTAGACGTGGCCGCGCGTAATACCCGCGCCTACGGCCCCGACCGCGCGGCGACCCATTGGGCCCCGTACGTACCCATCGCGGCAAACCCCCTGCCCCCCTCCCGGACACCCCACAAGCTTGCGCGGTCCAAACGGCGAGTCGCACCGGGGGCGCCCGCTGTTATTTCTGCGGCCAGGCGAAACACCCCCGACAGCGCTGCCCGGCCCGCGCAGCTATCTGCAAAAGCTGCGGGAAAAAGGGCCATTATGCGGTTGTGTGCCGGTCCCGCGAGGTCGCCGCTGTCCCGGGAGAACAGGGAGCCCTGCAAGCAGTTTACGCGCCCCAACCCCCCCAGCACGCCATGTACGACCCGCAGGCGCAGCCGCTCTGGGTCCCGACCACCGCGGTCCCGGGAGAACTGGGAGCTCTGCACGCCACCTACGCTCCCCAACCCCCCTCCCCGCAGCCCATGTATGACCCGCCGCCGGCGCTACCGCTTTGGGTCCCGGCCAACACTCTCCACGGAGAGGAGGGAGTTTTGCGCGTCCCTAACGCCACCCTAACCCCCACCCCGCGCCCCACGCCTGACCCACCGGCGCCACCTACTTGGGCCCCGACCACCGCTGTCCCAGGTGAGGGAGCTCCGCGCGGTCCTAGCGCTCGCGGTCCTAGCGCTCGCGGTCCTAGCGCTCCCCAACCCCCCCAGCACACCATGTGCGACCCGCAGACGCCGCCATTTTGGGTCCCGGCCACCACGAGGGGAGGAGGGGCGCCGCCATCTTGGACCGCCTCAGACCGGTACGACGCGTGGGGGCGGCCATTTTGTCCACCCCCGCCGCCATCTTGTGACCCCCCAGCCACGTGCGATGTATGGGGGCGGCCATTTTGTCCATCCCCGACGCCATCTTGGATGGCAACAACGGACCCCACTCCACTACTACAACCACGTCTCGCTTCAATCACGCTTGATCAAGCTCGGCCCCGGACACTCCAGACGACGACGACAAAGGTGCTAATAAAAGGCCATGAGACACCATGCCTAGTCGACTCCGGGAGCACGGAGAGCTTTATACACCCCGACACGGTAAGACGCTGTTCCTTGACCACCGATCCCAGCGCACAAAAGATTTCCCTAGCTGCAGGATCCCACTCCGTACAGATCCAGGGATTCTGCATAGTTACCCTAACGGTGCAGGGGGGGGAGTTCAAAAACTACAAACTAAACGTCCTTCCCCAACTCTGTGCTCCCACCTTGCTGGGATTAGATTTCCAATGCAATCTACAGAACCTTACGTTCAAATTCGGCGGCCCAATACCCCCACTCACTATCTGCGGCCTCGCAACCCTCAAGGTGCAACCCCCGTCCTTGTTTGCGAACCTCACCCCGGATTGCAAACCCGTCGCCACTAGGAGCAGACGGTACAGCGCCCAGGACCGGACCTTCATTCGGTCCGAAGTCCAGCGGCTACTAAAGGAGGGCATAATCCAGGCCAGCAATAGTCCCTGGAGAGCGCAGGTGGTAGTAGTGAAGACAGGGGAGAAACAAAGGATGGTCATTGACTATAGCCAGACCATCAACAGGTACACACAACTAGACGCGTACCCTCTCCCCCGCATATCCGACATGGTCAACCTGATTGCCCAATATAAAGTCTTCTCCACCGTGGACCTCAAGTCCGCCTACCATCAGCTCACCATCCGCCCAAGTGACCGCAAGTACACAGCCTTCGAGGCAGACGGGCGATTATACCATTTCCTACGGGTCTCTTTTGGCGTCACAAACGGGGTCTCGGTCTTCCAACGGGAGATGGACCGAATGGTTGATCAACATGGGTTGCGGGCCACGTTCCCGTATCTCGACAATGTAACCATCTGCGGCCACGATCAGCAGGACCACGACGCCAACCTCCAAAAATTCCTCCAGACCGCCAAAGCCTTGAACCTCACGTACAACGAGGACAAGTGCGTTTTTAGCACCGATCGGCTAGCCATTCTGGGCTACGTAGTGCGCAATGGGATAATAGGCCCCGACCCCGAACGTATGCGCGCACTCATGGAATTTCCCCTCCCGCACTGCCCAAAAGCCCTGAAACGCTGCTTGGGGTTCTTTTCATACTACGCCCAGTGGGTCCCCCAGTACGCAGACAAGGCCCGCCCCCTAATACAGACCACGACCTTCCCTCTGTCGACAGAGGCTTGCCAGGCCTTCAGCCGCATCAAAGCGGATATCGCAAAGGCCACGATGCGCGCCATCGACGAGTCCCTCCCCTTCCAGGTCGAGAGCGACGCCTCCGACGTAGCTCTAGCGGCCACCCTTAACCAAGCGGGCAGACCCGTGGCCTTTTTCTCCCGGACCCTCCACGCCTCAGAAATCCGCCACTCTTCAGTAGAAAAGGAAGCCCAAGCCATAGTGGAAGCTGTGCGACATTGGAGGCATTACCTGGCCGGCAGGAGATTCACTCTCCTCACGGACCAACGGTCGGTAGCCTTCATGTTCGATAATGCACAGCGGGGCAAAATCAAAAACGACAAGATCTTAAGGTGGAGGATCGAGCTCTCCACCTTCAACTATGAGATTTTCTATCGTCCCGGAAAGCTGAACGAGCCGTCCGATGCCCTATCCCGCGGCACATGTGCCAACGCACAAATTAACCGCCTCCAAACCCTCCTCGAGGACCTCTGCCACCCGGGGGTCACTTGGTTTTACCACTTCATCAAGTCCCGCAATCTCCCATACTCTTTAGAGGAGGTCCGTACAGTCACAAGGGACTGCCACATCTGCGCGGAATGCAAACCGCATTTTTTCAGGCCAGATGGAGCGCACCTGATTAAGGCTTCCCGCCCCTTTGAACGCCTCAGTCTCGATTTCAAAGGGCCCCTCCCCTCCACCGACCGCAACGCATATTTTCTTAATGTGGTGGACAAATACTCCCGCTTCCCTTTTGCTATTCCCTGTTCTGACATGACCGCGGCCACAGTCATTAAAGCCCTGAACAGCATCTTCACACTGTTCGGTTACCCCGCTTACGTCCAAAGCGACAGGGGGTCCTCTTTCATGAGTGACGAGCTGCGCCAGTTCCTGCTCAGCAAGGGCATAGCCTCAAGCAGGACGACCAGCTACAACCCCCGGGGAAACGGGCAAGTAGAGAGGGAGAACGGCACGGTCTGGAAGGCCGTCCTACTGGCCCTACGGTCCAGGGACCTCCCAGTTTCACGGTGGCAGGAGGTCCTCCCGGACGCTCTCCACTCCATCCGGTCGTTATTATGTACGAGCACTAGTCAAACGCCTCATGAGCGTCTCCTTGTCTCACGGAGTCTTTGTGCGGTACAGGGTCATACAGGCTGATCTCCCTATGAATGTGGACGCTAAACTGCTGGTTAAGATATTGACCACAAGGATAGAGGACTGTGTCCCGGGGGTGATAGGGGAAGACCAGACGAGGTTTGTAAAGGGCAGGCAACTCACGGTCAATATTAGAAATTTCTCAAACATTATCATAATGCCCTCAGAGGGTTTGGTGGGGGGGGGGGAATAGATGTGGTGTTTGCGATGGATGCGGAAAAGGCCTTTGATCGATTGGAGTGGAATTATCAGTGGGAGGTGTTAGGAAGGTTTGGGTTTGGTCGGGCTTCATTGATTGGGTGCGGTTGCTGTATCAGGCACCAGTAGCAAGTGTGCGTACGAATCGGCTGGTGTCGGGCTATTTTAAACTGCACCGAGGGACAAGGCAAGGGTGTCCCCTCTCCCCGCTGTTGTTTGCTCTGGCCATAGAGCCATTGGCGATGGCGTTAAGAGCGTCCAGGAACAGGAAAGGGCTGGTCCGGGGGAGGGGGGGTGGAGCATCGGGTCGCTTTACATTGTTGCTCTTATTAGCCTTAGTTTTATTAGCTCTAATTCTGTCACCTTTGCTCACGAGTCGCCAGGTATCGTTCTGATACCGCCACGTGGTTCAAGCTCAAGTAATGATTAATAATACAGCACGCCGCTTAGTAAATGTTAAATCAACGATCATTTATTATATACAGCAATAAATACTTACACAATAATACTACCTCTAGACTATTACCTACCACTAAAAGCCAATACTTAACTTTGGTGATGGCTCACCAGGTCAGGGAAACGAATGGCTTATTGAATTGGGTCTGGCCTGCAGGATTCAAAAAGGCTGGCACGAGTCGATAGTCTGGAACACCTATCTGGTAGCGATCGCTGCAGTAACACATACTTGTTCTTTCGTCGAAGGGTCTCGAAGGTTGCGAGTAGGAGAGGAAGGGTCGATCTGAACTTGGCCCCTATCTTTATAGTTCCCAGGGACTTCCCGTCTCTCGGGGCGGACCTTGACCCTGGTCCCAAGTGATTGGACTTGGTCCCAATTACTGGGTTCGATATGCTCCAATAATGAGGCGATTCCTTGATCAGGGGGTGGTCGTTCACCTATCTTTGTTTCGGCCACTGCTGGCGCCGAGAGGCCTGGATCGGCTTTCAATTGCTAATATGTTGCAATTGTTCCCGGGGATAGCCGATTAAACTGCAGATGGCTGGGTTGATGTGCTGCTAATGGTTGCAGGTATCGATCTGGGCCGACTTCCCCAGAGCCGAATACACTGTTCTGTCTGCAGCTGTCTGTTTGTGCCCTGTTGGCTAATTTTCCCATCAGCCTTTTCAGTTAGCCATTTTACATCGGGGTTTGGCCAAATTAATCGGGAATCAGCCATTTTAGGTGGCTACAACATGGATGACCTGCTCCTGTACATTTCAGACCCGTTAGAGGGGATGGGGGGAGATTATGCGGATTTTAGGGGAATTTGGCAGGTTTTCGGGGTATATATTGAATATGAGGAAAAGCGAGAGGTTCGCAATCCAGGCGAGTGGGCAGGAAAAGAGACTGGGAGAGCTGCCGTTTAGAATGGTAGGAAGGAGCTTTCGATATCTGGGAATCCAGGTGGCTTGGGAATGGGAGGCACTGCACAAGTTAAACTTGTCCCGGCTTGTAGAACAAATGAAGGAGGACTTTCGAAGGTGGGACATGCTCCCGCTGTCACTGGCGGGGAGGGTACAGACTGTGAAAATGACGGTCCTCCCCAGATTTCTGTTTGTCTTTCAGCGTCTCCCCATCTTTATACCGAGGGCCTTTTTTAAACAGGTGAATAAGTTGATTTTGGGCTTTGTGTGGGCGGGTAAAACCCCGCGAGTGAAGAAAGTGATGCTGGAGTGCAGTCGGGGGGGAGGGTAGGTTGGCGCTGCCGAACTTTTGTAACTACTACTGGGCGGCTAATATAGCTATGATCAGGAAGTGGGTAGTGGGAAGGGGGGGTTCGGTGTGGGAGCGAGTAGATGCGGCATCGTGTAAGAAGTCGAGTTTGGGGGCACTGATAACGGCACCTCTGCACGTTCTCCCCGTGACTGCGTGGGTTTCCTTCGGGTGCCCCTAGCCAAGGTGTTCCATTACAGCTACAACACTGGCATTTGCGTTTTATAGAAAATTGCTCAGATATGTCCTGTCCATAAAAAGCAAGACAAATCTAATCTGGCCAATACTGCCCCATCAGTCTACTCTTTTTAAAAATATATTTTTATTATCCTCCTTTTTCACATTTTCTTCAAAATTTACACCACCAACAATCAACGGTAACGAATCCCCTCATCAACAACAATCCCATCCTCCCACCAACCCCCAAACATCAGCCCACATGTCAACACAAACATCAAATAAAAAGGGAATCAGGAATCACCCATAGTCACGATTAACACACACAGTCCTGTCCCAACCCCCCATCACGCCCCCCCTAATGTTCGATGTGATCCAATTCTCGAAAGTGCATAATGAATAACGCCCATGAATTGTAGAGCCCCTCCATCCTTCCCCTCAGTTCAAATTTGACCTTTTCAAGTATTAAGAATTCCAGCAGGTCCCCCCGCCACACCAGGGCACAGGGTGGAGAGGTTGATCTTCACCCTAACAGGATCCGTCTTCGGGCGATCAACGAGGCGAAGGCTACAACATCTGTCTCGGCATCCGTTTCCAACCCTGGCTGGTCTGACACCTCGAATTTGGCCTCCCGAGGGCCTAGGTCAAGTTTCATGTGCACCACCTTAGAGATTACACTGGATCCTTCCAGTGATCCGCCAGCTTTGGACAGGACCAAAACATATGAACGTGGTTTGCGGGCCCCCTCCTGCAACGTTCACACACATCTTCTGCCCCCTCAAAGCGCATCGTCCTTGTGAGGTGCGCTCTATACACCACATTCAGTTGTATCAGCCCCAACTTTGCGCACAAGTGGAGGCATTCACCCTCCAGAGCACCTCACACCAGAACTCCCCTCCATACCCTCTCCCAACTCTTCCTCCCACTTTGCTTTGATCCCTTCCAGTGGTGCATTCTGCTCTTCCAAAATAGCCCCGTAAACCGCCGATACTACCAATTCTCCAGTCCCCCTGTCGTCAGCACCTCCTCCAGCAATGTGGAGGCCGGCTCCACTGGAAAGCTCTGTATCTCCTTCTTGGCAAAGTCTTGAACTGCATGTATCTAAACATTTCCCCCTGCTCCAACCCATACTTCGCTCCCAGCTCCTTCAATCCTGCAAACCGACTCCCTAGAAACAAATCTTTTAGTGCCCTAACTCCCTTCTCCTCCCATCTCTGAAAATTCCCATCGCGCCTCCCTCGCTCAAATCTGTGATTCCCCTGAATCGGCATTTCCCTTGACCCTGTCCCCAATCTGAAGTGCTGGCGAAACTGTCTCCAAATTCTCAACGCAGCTATTACTACCAGACTCCCTGAGTATTTCCCGACCCCCTACACAAACTCTCCTCCATTCTGACTCACTGGGAATCCACCGCTCTGACCCAGCTCCGCACCTTCTCCACGTTCGCCGCCCAGTAATAATACATCAGATTCGGAAGACCCAAACCCCTCCATGACTGCCTTCCCCTCTGTAGCAGCACCTTTCTAACTCTAGCCACCTTCCCTCCCCATATGAACGAGGTAATCATTCCTTCAATCTCTCCAAAAAAAGCCTTAGGCAGAAAGATCAGCAGGCATTGGAAAATAAAATCGCGACAACACATTCATTTTAATCGGCTGTATCCGACCTGCCAGTGACAGAGGGAGACCATCCCACCTTGCCAGATCAGCTTTCACCCTCCCCACCAAACTAGAAATGATGTACCTACGGAGCCCCCCCCCAAGCCCGAGCAACCTGCACCTCCAGGTATCTAAAGTGAGTCCTTGCCTTATGGAATGGTAATACCCCCACCCCTGGCCCCACTCCCGGCCGAGACACCACAAAATACTCACTCTTGTCCAGAATTAATTTGTACACCGAGAAAGACCCAAACACCCGAAGCAGCTCCAATATTCCCCCTATTGACATACTCGGTTCCGACACGTATAACAGCAAATCATCTGCATATAAGTCATCCTATGCTCTCCCCCCCCCCCCCCCCCCCCGCACCATTACGTTCCATACCCCTCAACTTCTTAATGTTATGGCCAACGGAGGGGGACATAGGACATCCCTACCTAGTCCCACGGTGGAGAAAAAAATATCCCAAGCTGACGTTATTTGTGCGGACACTCGCCCTCGGCTCCTTGTACAGTAGTTTTACCCAGTCCACAAATCGTGATCCAATCCCAAAACGCTCCAGTACTGCCATCAAGTACCCCCATTCTACCCGGTCAAACGCTTTCCCCATCAGTCTACTCTTGATCATTCGCAAACTGATGGAAGGTGTCATCAACAGTGCTGTCCATTGGCATGGATTGAAAATTGGTTAGCAGACAGGAAACAGAAAGTAGGAATAAGTGGGTCTTTTTCAGAGTATAAGGCATGACTAGTGAAGTACCACAGAGATCAGTGCTTGGGCCTTAGTAATTCACAATATATATCAATGGTTTTGATGAGGGAATTAAATGTAATATTGCCAAGTTCGCTGCCAACACAAAACTAGATGTAATTGTGAGTGATGAGATGAAGGTAAAGAGGCCTCAAGGTGATTTAGTCATGATGAGTGAGTGGGCAAATACATGGCAGATGCAGTATAATGTGGATAAATGTGAAGTTATCCACTTTGGTAGGAAAAACAGAATGGCGGATGATGTGTTGGGTGTTCTGGATCACAAACAGGTCACCAACACTGGAAGTGGTGCAACTCTATTTTATTATAAGGTTAACTATATTAACATACTTGAACTGTGGGTAAATGCAATACCAGCTTTAACTGTTGACCCTTGCCTAGTCCTAACCAGGTGATGCACTCAGCACATGGTGAATGTCTGTGTTGCAGGCTGTGAGCTCTGTGCTCCGAGCTGGCTGCTACTAGAATGAGCGGGAACTCTCCTGTCCCCTGTCTTTATAGTGTGTGTGCTCTCACTGGTGATTGGCTGCGGTGTTGTGCATGCTGATTGGTCCCACTGCATGTCCATCAGTGTGTGTGTGTGTGTCTGCACCATAATATACTGGTGTACATTATGACAGCGGAGTTTTATTTAAATGTGGTAGATCAGGAAATGTTGATGTACAAAGGGAGCTTGGTGTCCTTATACATCAGTCATTGAAAACAAGCATGCAGGTGTAGCAAGCAGTTAATAAAAAAAAAATCTTTATTGTCACAAGTAGGCTTGCATTAACACTGCAATGAAGTTACTGTGAAAAGACCCGAGTCGCCACATTCCGGCGCCTTTTCGTGTACACGGAGGGAGAATTCAGAATGTCCAAATTACTTAACAGCACATCTTTCGGGACTTGTGGGAGGAAACCGGAACACCCGGAGAAATCCACGCAGACACAGGGAGAACGTGCAAACTCCCCACAGACAGTGACCCAAGCAGGAATCGAACCTGGGATCCTGGAGCTGTGAAGCAACAGTGCTTACCACTGTGCTACCGTGCCATAAGACAAATGGTATGTTGGCTTTCATTGTAAAAGGATATGAGTACAGAAGCAAGTATATCTTACTGCAGCTGTGCAGGGTCTTGATGAGACCACACCTGAAATATTGTATGCAGTTTTAGTCTCCTTACCTAAGAAAGGATATACTTGCCATAGAGGAAGTGCAGCAAAGGTTTACCAGACTGATTCCCGGGATGACAACAATGTTGTATGAGGGGAGATTGGGTCGACTAGGTCTGTATTCACTGGATGAATGATAGGGAAACTCATTGAAACATATAAAATTCTGACAGGGATTGACAGACTGGATGCAGGGATGTTTCACCTGGCTGGAGGGTCTAGAACAAATGGTCACGGTCTCAGAATGCAGGATAGGCCATTTAGGACTGAGTTGAGGAAAAATGTCTTCACACAGAAGGTGGTGAACCTGTAGAATTCTCTAAGGCTGTGGTGGCTGAGTCCCTGAATGTGTTTAAGAAAGAAATAGATATATTTATAGCCATTAAAGACATCAAGGGGTGTGGGGAGAGGCGGGTGTATGGCGTTGGCTTGGAGGATCAGTTATGATCACATTGAATGGTGGAGCAGGCTCGATGGGCTGAATGGCCTACTCCTGCCCCCATTTTCCACATTTCTATGTTTCTACCAACACCTGTAGGTTCCCTTCCAAGTCACACACCATCCTGATATGGAAATATATTACCGTTCCTTCACTGTCACTGGGACAAAATCTTGGAACACCCTCCCTAACAGCACTGTGGGTGTACCTACACCACATGAACTGCTGTAGTTCAAGAAGGCAGCTCACCACCACCTTCTCAAGGGCAATTAGGGATGGGCAATAAATACTGGCCTAGCCAGCAATGCCCACATCCCATGAAAAGATGTAACCTTCAAACCTCTCTGTCTGTTGACCCCAGTATGCAAGAAGCATCTGTGATGTATTCAAAATGTAACAGAGATAGCACTCCAAATAGCAAGGAGAATGGTGGTCTTGTTATGGGCGAGGCGTTTTCAGAACCCCAAAATGTATCATGGAGTTCAACCAACCTCCCCCTTTAATGTATTTGTTGCTTTTCCTAGCACACGGCTTGTTCCCTAGGTGTGGGATTACAATTATGGACACGGGGGATTTTAAACACAAAACAATGTTTATTCCATGAACTCAACTTAACATCTTAATTAAACATTGGATCTCTTAACACCCCTTACTTCAAAGATAACTCCGAAAATATTGCAACAGTAAATAATTCCTCAAAATGTTTCTTCAAACTTCCAAGAGACTTAACACCTTTAAACAGAATCACATCAGGTTAAAGGCTTTACTATTATGAGTTTAAATCACTCAAATGATCCAGAGATAGTCTTTCATGGCAGAGATCACAGCAAATCCAGCTCACTGCAAAACACAGACACTCCCCAAGCTCTTTTCCTCCAAAATGCAACTTCAAAATGGCTGAACTGCTCATCTCCACCCACTCTCTGACATCACTGTTTTCTTAAAGGTACATTGCTTAAACATCCATGTCTTAAAGGTACTCTCACATGAGAGTGTTACTAATCCATTTGCAGACTTCTTGTTCATAGAATCATAGAATTTACAGTGCAGAAGGAGGTCATTCGGCCCATCGAGTCTGCACCGGCTCTTGGAAAGAGCACCCTACCCAAGCCCACACCTCCACCCTATCCCCATAACTCAGTAACCCCACCCAACACTAAGGGCAATTTTGGACACTAAGGGCAATTTAGCATGGCCAATCCACCTAACCTGCACATCTTTAGACTGTGGGAGGAAACCAGAGCACCTGGAGGAAACCCACGCACACACGGGGAGAACATGCAGACTCCGCACAGACAGTGACCCAAGCCGGGAATCGAACCTGGGACCCTGAAGCTGTGAAGCAATTGTGCTAACCACTATGCTACCGTGCTGCCCTCATGCTGCTTTGATTTTAGCAGCTCACTCTCTTCATGGGGAGGAGGGCGGACGCCCTTGCCTTTGCCACTCTGATCGCCCGCCATAGAATACTGCTCGGCTGGTGGTCAGCAGCACCAGCCAAAGCTGCAGACCGGCTGTCCCACCTATCAGAATCTCTCCAAATGGAGAAAATCAAATTTGTCATCCGGGGGTCGGAAGATGGCTTCTTCATAACATGGGAGCCATTCACCCAACTGTTCCGGGACCTGTTTGTGGCCAACGAACAAGCAGATAAATAATCAAGTAGCCAAGAGCCCGGGGAAAGTAGCCAAAGCGTGAGAAAAGAGAGGGAAGGAGGGAAAGACCCGGGGGGTGGGGGGGGGTGGGGGGTGGGGGGGGGGGGGATCAGTGCAAGCGGGGTTAGCCAAACACAACAAAAAAGAAAGGGGAACTGAAGGGGGGGGGGAGGAAGGGGGGCAGTGGGGCAGGGAGGGGGTGGAAGATGGAAGTATAGGGGGCAAAGAACAATAGAGGGGAGCCGCAAGGGGGGAAAGATGAGGGAACACAAACTGGAAGGAGAGCACGGGAAATGACAACGACCATGATGAACACAGTAGGGCAACAGAGGGTAAGAAAGTACAGGAGGATGGAAGACGGACGGCCGTAGCGGAGGCAATCGCACAACAACAGTGAAAACCGACCAGGAGAAGCAAGCAACTTCAGGGGTGCTGCCCAGGCGCCACCCCACCGAGATCTATTTTATATTACTGGTGTTGTATGTACTCTCTTTGTTAAAACAAAACAGAAGAAAAGCACCTCCCCCACAAAGACATGTATACATGTACAATGTAATTGTCTCTCCAGTGCCTCGATGTATATACACTTCCCCAGTTTTTACTTTCCCACCCCTTGGTTTTTTATTTACGTGGTTTTTCTAATTATATCGTGTTTTTGTTTTTATTTTGCTTTTATTGTGGTTATTTTCTTTTCCTTTTTTCTTCTTCTTTGGGTACACTTGTAAATATACTATATGCGAAAAACCCAATAAAAAACATTTCTAAATTTTTTTACCAGCTCGTGGAGTCTTTTTCTTCAATTGGTGGTAAAGGTGACTGCTGTCATGTGACTGATTTTTAACCGCACCGTCATTGTCACCTCTGGCAGTGGGATTCTCTCTCACTTGTTGTCAGAAACTCAAGAGATCACATGTGGCCTCCAACAGGTCAGATCATTCATTACTTGTCTCCAGTTAGCCAATAGCCAAAGATGATTGGATATTATTGTCTCAGCTATTAACTACTTCAATAGTCCATTTTTTTCTTGATATTGTAGAAGAGGGACTTTTACACCTCCAAGGGGAATGCCATTGTCTGTCTGAGGGTTGAGCAGACTCGATGACTTTATGATGGGAACTGCTTTCACAACTACAAACTAGTAGCCATTTTAAGGTCGGTGTCTTTGCATGGCACATGGTCTTTTAAAGAAGTTCTTTTAAAGGAGACCAGCTAATTAAATTAATGATTAATATTCCACATGTGCACATCACATCATCACGACACAATGCATTTTGTTTAATTTTGTTTAATGTAACGGGTTTTGATATACCAAATATATGGTTATGTTAAGATTAGAGCGTTTAATAAATAAGACCATATTGTGTACCGTGAGAAATGCCTGAGTAACAATGTTGATGAATTTCAGATTCCTTGAGGACGGGAGTACAAAAATCAAAAACCCTCGTGTGGCAAATTGATAACTCAAATCCCCATCTTTGGTCAGTCAGATGTCAAGTTTCAATTAAATGTCCAAGAAGCTTGGCAAGGAAAAATCCTTGTCTATATTCAGTGCTAATGATTAGGCAAATGATCCAATTGACTGACTATGCAGAAAATTGGTGTCTTATATTTCACATGCAGTGAATGCAAAAAATATATGACAGGATTTTATTGGCAATTGGAATTATAGTAATTTTTTCCGTTAATTAAATCAAAGAATCCTTTGCGCTGTTAGACAAGAAGATTATTAAAGGTAGTACTTGAGAGGTAAGACGATATGGTCATGCTACACATTGAAGAATTGAATGCAGTACCACTCATGATGGGAAACAAGAGATTACCTGTTTCCACTATTGCTGAAAAACAGCGGGTGAGATTTTCACGGTCTATTCACCCCACGGGCGCAAATCCCGTTATGGCCCCTAAGTCACGTGAGAGGGTCATAATGGGATTTGCACTGGTGAGTTTTCTGAGGGCGATGTTCCTGGGCCCTCCCAGATGACACAATCAGATTCACACCCAGAAAGGGCATAAACCTGGTTTTAATAAATTAGAATACAGTTAAATGTAGTTAAACGGTTTGATGCCGTATCTTCAGGCAATATCAGAAGTTCCCTATCATGCTAGCGGGAATCACTCTAGTTTCCAAAATCCCAGGATGGCACTGCCGGAGGAAATGCCAGGGGTACGGTGTTTAGGGGTGCGGTGGCGGAGGTGACCCAACCACCGAGTGATGGGGGAGGTTGGCCCTCTGTGTTGGCGTGTTGGGGGTGTTCCCCTTGTCTGCCGAGGTTCCCGATGTCCGGCGGGCGGGGGGGGGGCATTAACTTTCCTTTGAGATTTCAGTGCCCCGATTTCTGAATCCAGATCTGTTGGCAAGTTTAGGTCCGGCAGCCCCCAGCTGGCTGTGTAATCTTTACAGCACTTTGGAATTGCACCGAGTGCCGTTTGATCTGACTAGAAAAGGCACCTATGAAGCCAACGAGTTTCATTCTGCTTTTCTCACCTGATCCAGCACCCTGTGCAATTTTTGGAAATTTCCGCCCAGCATGTCCCAACCACTGTTAACAACGGGCAAGTTACGGACCGTACCCAATCAACCCGTACTTGCAAAACTCAAAACACAGTGTCCAACATTTGTTTGATTGCACAACTGGACAACATTTCCTGAATAATCCTTAGTGTGCTAAGAATTACACTGACAACCAATTAAGATTGTCAGTCAGGCTCACGGTGTGGTGCACTTGTGTGCATTGGAAGTTACATATATTGTCAGGAAAATATCAGGGAAATCCAATAAATTGGAATGTTCTCTGCTGGTTACATGTACACTAAATCTATTGGAAAATGTAAGCACTTAAATGCAGGGACAGTTAGGTTATGTTAATAGCCGAGTGTCCCTCAGGGGTCAGTGTTGGGCCGACAACTGATCACAATTTACATAGATGATTTGGAGTTGGGGACCAAGGGCAATGTGTCCAAGTTTGCAGACGACACTAAGATAAGTGGGAAAGCAAAAAGTGCAGAGAATACTGGAAGTCTGCAGAGGGATTTGGATAGGCTAAGTGAATGGGCAAGGGTCTGGCAGATGGAATACAATGTTGACAAATGTGAGGTTATCCATTTTGGTAGGAATAACAGCAAAAGAGATTATTATTTAAATGATAAAATATTAAAACATGCTGCCGTGCAGAGATACCTGGGTGTGCTAGTGCATGAGTCGCAAAAAGTTGGTTGACAGGTGCAACAGGTGATTAAGAAGGCAAATGGAATTTTGTCCTTCATTGCTAGAGGGATGGAGTTTAAGACTAGGGAGGTTCTGCTGCAATTGTATAAGGTGTTAGTGAGGCCACACCTGGAGTATTGTGTTCAGTTTTGGTCTCCTTACTTGAGAAAGGACGTACTGGCACTGGAGGGTGTGCAGAGGAGATTCACTACGTTAATCCCAGAGCTGAAGGGGTTGGATTACGAGGAGAGGTTGAGTAGACTGGGACTGTACTCGTTGGAATTTAGAAGGATGAGGGGGGATCTTATAGAAACATATAAGATTATGAAGGGAATAGACAGGATAGATGCGGGCAGGTTGTTTCCACTGGCGGGTGAAGCAGAACTAGGGGGCATAGCCTCAAAATAAGGGGAAGTAGATTTAGGACTGAGTTTAGGAGAAACTTCTTCACCCAAAGGGTTGTGAATCTATGGAATTCCTTGCCCAGTGAAGCAGTAGAGGCTCCTTCATTAAATGTTTTTAAGATAAAGATAGATAGTTTTTTGAAGAATAAAGGGATTAAGGGTTATGGTGTTCGGGCCGGAAAGTGGAGCTGAGTCCACAAAAGATCAGCCATGATCTCATTGAATGGTGGAGCAGGCTCGAGGGGCCAGATGGCCTACTCCTGCTCCTAGTTCTTATGTTCTTATGAGTGCATTTGATATGTTGATCAGCCAAGCAGCACTGCATATGGATGTTTACCTAAGGCAAGCTGGTAACAATGGGGACCAGAGCATAAAGAGTTTGGTTAAAAGTTTAGAGGTTCAAAGGAGGAGACAAGGTGTGAACTTTGCATTTACACTCCAAAATGTAGACTCACAGAATGAAGATAACTCAGTTTGACTTCTGCAGTTCAGATAAGGGAAGATCAAAAGGGAAAAAATGTACATCAGGAGGTGCAAGAGGAGCTGCTTCCGACTTTAGCCACAGCAGGAATAGATGTTAAATCCATTAAGCCACATCTGTGAAAAAATCTGGTCTTGAGAAACCAGGGGTGGGATTCTCTGTTCTCCCGCCGGGTCGGAGAATCCCCGGGGGGCGGCGTGAATCCGGCCCCGCCGTTCCGACGCCGGCTGCAGTATTCTACGGTGCCGGATTTCGGGCGGGGTCGGGGATCACGCCGCGTTGGTTGGGGGCTGTTGGCAGCGGCTCCCCCCGGCAATTCTCCAGGCCCCGATGGGCCGAGCGGCCGTCCGTTTTCAGCCAGTCCCACCGGCGTGAAGTGGACATGGTCCCACACGGCGGGACCTGGCTGGTAGGCCGACTGGTGCGGTCTTCGGGGGAGGGCCACCATGGTGGCCTGGCCCGCGATCGGGGCCCACTGATCTGCAGGTGGGCCTGTGCCATGGGGGCACTCCTTCCTTCCGCGCCGGCCTCTGAAGAGCTCCACCATGGCCGGCATGGAGAAGACACCCCCTGCGCATGCGCAAAAATATGCCGGCCAGTCTGCGCATGTGTGGAACCACGGTGGTGGTTCTGCGCATGCGCTAACCCGCACCGGCCCTTCGCCGCCGGTTGGCGTGGCGCCAACCCCTCCGGCGCCGGCCTAGCCCCCGGAAGTGCGGAGAATTCCGCAATTTCCAGTTGGCCCGACGCCGGAGTGGTTTGCGCCGTTCTTGGCGCCAGCGTCGGGCCAATTCGCCGATTGCGGGCGAACCCCGCCCCAGTTGTTTGGTTTACCTCAGAAGCAAACCCCAAAGAGTTATAACTGCGTGGTATGATAACTGTTACTGGACTTTTGTTGTAGTTTTAAAAATCTTATGAAATGTTGTGGCACGCTCAGAGAGGATTAGATCTGAAGGTTGAGAAATAAAGGTGTTTGGAACTGGGTAAGGTTAAAGGTATTCAGCTGGATTCTCCACTGGCGGGATCCTCCGTTTTGCCGGTAGCGCACTCACGCCCGCGGATATCCCGACGGCGTGAGGGTACCCACAATGGGAAACCCCATTGGCCGGCTACCGGGGCAGAGAATCCTGCTGCTGGTGGGGGCGTGCCACACCATAAAACGGGTGCGGTGGGACGGAGAATCCTGCCCATTGTGCATAACCATTGCTTGAGTTAAGGATGCTACTAGTTTATTTTGTTGCAGTTTATTTTATTGTTTAATGAGCCCTTGTTCTATTTAAAATCACCGCAAAACATCATTCACTGGATTTCAAACATTTCTTCACATTATGTCAATTTGCAAAATACAGTTGAGGGCCATTGTTTCAGGTTTCCCTTCTGGGATTTAGAATAACCTGGCATTTACCATCAGCCACATTCTTAACAAAATTAAGACACAGGGTCATGTTCTGTGCAGATAGAAAGAACATCTATACAAATAGCATCTGTTTCAGCTAAACAAAATAAGTGACAACCATTCACTGACTCATTCCTCAGGTCTATAATTTGGCCCATCAGGGTCAAGCTACTGAGTTTAACTTTCAAACAATGTTGGGCAGTTAGCTGTCAGTCACCATCAACTGGTGCATTCTCCATGGCAATGCATCGACCAGTCAGATTCCACTTGCTAACAAATTAGCACTTTCTCGTACAGTATAAATTGTCTCTTTTTTCAGCAATACTCAAAGTTCTGTTCTACCAAACGATTATTTGTTTCCACTATATTGAATTCCTGACCTGCAAAATTCTGCTTTGTGAATTGTTGAACAGAAACATCCAAATGACCTCTTCAGTGATCCCACCCACTCAATGGGGACCTGTCTTCAAAGGAAGCACAGGTCAGGGAATATACAATCTAGCTATATTTTTGACCCACACTCTGTGTTTAAACATGGCTCCTCACTGTATGCATGGGATTGTTAACGTAACCTTCAAATGTCTTCGTAAAGAAAAGAGGAGCAGGTCAAAAGGGGAGTTGTCAGTAGATTCTTATGAATCTCCCAGTGACCATGCTGGATCATGAATCAGTCAAAATCAAACAAAGGGCAAATTTTAATTTGGGTCCAAAAGCCAAAAGTTATCAGCACGACTCCGGTGTAAATTCTCCAATATCGGTATAGTAGGAGTGCGCGTCAGCCTCAGAATTTTGTTCAATGGAGTGCTGACTGGGGAATTGGACAAGAGTTCAGCAATCTGACACTCCCAGCTTTAATGACTTTAATGGTCAGATAACTAGTGAATCAAGCACACTAACCTCCATGCATGATTCTCCAATATGTGCTCATTTAGGACATAAATATTTGCGGGCTTATAGCAAGTACCAATGTCAAATTTGTGAGCAACTATTATGACTGTCTCCAAATGTCTAATATTCAAATAAAGGGAAATGTGAAAAATAACAAGTCTCAATGAGCAAGTTTTCAGATTGCAGAAAGATCTCTAAAGTTCATTGAACATATTCTTTATAACTGAGTTTACAGTTTCACTAAAAATAATGTACAGAAAATATCTTACCAGCTAACAGCACGGTAGCATTGTGGATAGCACAATCGCTTCACAAATCCAGGGTCCCAGGTTCGATTCCGGCTTGGGTCACTGTCTGTGTGGAGTCTGCACATCCTCCCCGTGTGTGCGTGGTTTCCTCCGGGTGCTCCGGTTTCCTCCCACAGTCCAAAGATGTGCAGGTTAGGTGGATTGGCCATGATAAATTGCCCTTAGTGTCCAAAATTGCCCTTAGTGTTGGGTGGGGTTACTGGGTTATGGGGATAGGGTGGAGGTGTTGACCTTGGGTAGGGTGCTCTTTCCAAGAGCCGGTGCAGACTCGATGGGCCGAATGGCCTCCTTCTGCACTGTAAATTCTATGATAATCTATGATAATGAGTCCCAAACGCAAAACTGTGGGAGAGAACCACAGAAAGCCTGCAAATAAAGAAAATTAAAAATGGGTGTGTTCATAACAGAACATATGAGGCATACAAAGTACTGAGCTGCAATTGGAGAAAGAGAAATGTGGGCTGGATTCTCCATTCTGGAGATTCAGTGCTCCCACCGAAGTAGAGTCACTCCTGGTCTCCGCTGGCATTAAAAGCGGCGCCCAGGAGTGATTTCTTCCCCTTTTCCATACAGATTTATGCAAGGAGGAGAGCTCATGGGATTTTGTCATTATCCGGGTATCGGACCACCATTTTGAGTGGGTGGCCTATTACCGAGGTCTGGCAGCTAGCCCTCCCCTCACAACACAAATCCTCCCCACTGACAAGTAGAGGCACCCTCCCTCCCACCACCACGGGAATAACTGGTCACCCCCCCACATCATGCACGCATGACCCAATACGTATGCACTATCAAACCCCCCAACAGAGACCTCCATCAGAGAGCCCCATCAGATCCCCAGCAGAGACCCTCAATAGAGACCCCCCATCAGACCCCTAAAAGTGACTCCCCATCAAACCCCCATCAGAACCCCCCCCCCCCCAGCACCTCCCATCAGACTCTCCCCCTCCCATCAGAGACCTCTGCCTGAAAGATGAAGAGCAGTCCAGGCAGTCAGTAGAAATATCACTGCTAGGTCATTGTTATTTGTGTTGTTATAATATTGTGTAAAGGATGCACAATGTACTGTGTTGGTTGACCAAAAATTTTCAATAAAATATTTATATAAAAAAAAAGAAATATCACTGCTTGTTCACTTACCCTTTCCTAACATCTGCTACCTCAGACGAAATTGTGTAAAGCAGCAGCTGTTACAAGTGCCAGAGGCTTCTTCAAAAGCCAAGTACACTTCAAAGGGCTTTAATACATTGACAGCCTGTGAAATGCAAATCTTTCGATCAATTTCACACCACAATATATTGCATTAGCTAGTGATTGATAGTTTTATTACTCCAGAGACAGCTGCTTGGTGGATTCTTCATGAATCTTTCTCTTCATACTTGAATGCATCTCCATTACCCTGCGTTGATGTTAACCACAATGTTTATAAACTCTCTTGTTATGATTGACAGCCTCTCACCACAACTAAAGCAGCAGGGCCATACTTGAAAATACCTGCACCAATTCACGCCCACATGATTCCTGGCTGAGAGACTTGGAGCATCACAGGGGCCTGGAGAATTGGCTATTCAGCCTGTTAATTGGATGCAAATGACCTATTTGCTCTTCCCGCGGGCACGGGGCGTGTAGATCACTGCCACTGCCGTGGAACCTGAACATCGGAATGGGAGCATTTTAGGCCGATGCTCGATTCTCCGCTGGATGGGAAAACCTGCTACCAGGGCGAGCGGTGGAGAATCCACCCCATGATCTTTTCCAGTTGGCCAAGCTCAAAAGGAGAGCAATTTGTCAGATAAAACAAGAACCACCTGTGCTAGATGAGGGAGTTGGAACCAAAAGAAGAAAGTTCTTGGTCACAAGCAGAAAGCAAAAAAGGAAATATATAGGGCGGAACTCTCCCAAGCCCCCGCTGGCGGGTTCAATGGTGGACGGGTGTAAGGGGAGAATTTGGAGTAGGCTTGAATTTACAATAGGATCTTCCGCTGCTATAGGCAGTGGCGGATCGGGAAACCTGCTGGAGGATGGTGTGAAACTCATTTTCATCCCATTAATGGATGCATATGAAGGCCCAACCACCCACGCCTGATTCTCCGTGGCACCAGCGGGGAAACATGCCGGTGCAAAACACATTTGGAACAACTTGGCATATAGATGTTAGGACTCACCTGAACCATGCCCGGGGCTTCCTTCAAAGTTCAGGATAGAGGCCGGTGACAATCCTGGACCACGGAACACCACAGTATTGGGTGGGGGGAGCATCTACATGTGGTCCTTCCAGATTCGGTGTCCTTAAGGTGGTCCATCTTCCATAAGAACTAGTAGCAGGAGGAGGCCATCTGGCCCCTCGAGCCTGCTCCGTCCTTCAATGAGATCATGGCTGATCTTTTGTGGACTCAGCTCCACTTTCCGGCCCGAACACCATAACCCTTTATTCCTTTATTCTTCAAAAAACTATCTATATTTATCTTGAAAACATTTAATGAAGGAGCCTCAACTGCTTCACTGGGCAGGGAATTCCATCGATTCACAACCATTTGGGTGAAGAAGTTCTTCCTAAGCTCAGTCCTAAATCTACTTCCCCTTATTTTGAGGCTATGTCCCCTAGTACTGCTTTCACCCACCAGTGGAAACAACATCCCTGCATCAATCCTATCTATTCCCTTCATAATTTTATATGTTTCTATAAGATCCCCCTGCATCCTTCTAAATTCCAACAAGTACAGTGTCAGTCTACTCAACCTCTCCTCGTAATCCAACCCCCTCAACTCTGGGATTAACCTAGTGAATCTCCTCTGCACACCCTTCAGCGCCAGTGCATCCTTTGTTAGGTAAGGAGACCAAAACTGAACATAATACTCCAGGTGTGGCCTCACTAACACCTTATACAGTTGCAGCATAACCTCCCTAGTCTTAAACTCCATCCCTCCAGCAATGAAGGACAAAACCCCATTCACTTTCTTAATCACCTGCTGCACCTGTAAACCAACTTTTTGCGACTCATGCACTAGGATACCCAGGTCTCTCTGCACAGCAACATGTTTTATTATTTTATCATTTCAATAATAATCCCTTTTTCTGTTATTCCTACCAAAATGGAAAATCTCACATTTGCCAACATTGTATTCCATATGCCAGACCCTAGCCCATTCACTCAAACTATCCAAATCCCTCTGCAGACTTCCAGTATCCTCTGCACATTTTGCTTTACCACTCATCTTGGTGTCGTCTGCAAACGTGGACACATTGCCCTTGGTCCCCAACTCCAGATCATCTATGTAAATTGTGAACAATTGTGGGCCCAACACTGATTCCTGAGGGACACCACTAGCCACTGATCGCCAACCAGAAAAACACCCATTAATCCCCACTCTTTATTTTTTATTAATTAGCCAATCCTCGATCCATGCTACTACTTTACCTTTAACGCCATGCATTCTTATCTTATGCAGCAACCTTTTGTGTGGCAGCTTTCTGGAAATCCAGATATACCATTCCATTGGCTCCCCGTAGTCTACCACACTGGTAATGTCCTCAAAGAAATCCACTAAATTAGTTAGGCATGACCTGCCCTTTATGAATCCATGCTGCGTCTGTCCAATGGGATAATTTCCATCCAGATGCCACGCTATTTCTTCCTTGATGATAGACTCCAGTATTTTCCCTACTACCGAAGTTAAGCTAACTGGCCTATAATTACCCGCTTTCTGCCTACCTCCTTTTTTAAACAGTGGTGTCACGTTTGCTCATTTCCAATCCGCCGGGACCACCCCAGAGGCTAGTGAATTTTGGTAAATTATCGCTAGTGCATTTGCAATTTCCCTAGCCATCTCTTTTAGTACCCTGGCATGCATTCCATCAGGTCCAGGAGACTTGTCTACCTTTAGCCCCATTAGCTTGGCCATCACTACCTCCTTAGTGATAACAATTGTCTCAAGGCCTCATTTCCATCAGTCACTACCATGCTATTTGTGTCTTCCACTGTGGAGACAGACTCAAAAAACCTGTTCAGTTCCTCAGCCATTTCCTCATCTCCCATTCAATCTCCCTTCTCATCCTCTAAAGGACCAATATTTACCTTAGCCACTCCTTTTGGTTTTATATATTTGTAGAAACTTTTACTATCTGTTTTTATATTCTGAGCAAGTTTACTCTCATAATCTATCTTACTCTTCTTTATAGCTTTTTTAGTTGCTTTCTGTTGCCCCCCCATTCCAGCTTCAGAATGTTCTTGGAGATACATCCTCTTTCTCAGGAGGTCCATCTTCCGGCCTCAGAATGCTCCCAGAGATCCATTTTCATTTTCAGGAGGTCCACCATCTTCCCTCAATAGTGGGCCATTGATGTTGGGCACCTTTTCAACATGGTGCCTGGATAGGATGGTGGATTACCCGCCATCAGGCCTGTCACACCACTGAATATGGCACAAAACACCCGGTTGTCTAATTAATGAGGTCAGGGCCGGAGCATTTGGTGGTATTTTCCCGCCAGCCTCCCCGGCAGGAAACAATACACATTCCCGCCCCCACCACAGAACCTAGAACCCAGATGGGAGAATTCCGCCCCCTCTCTTATGTTTTGATCGTCTTACGTATCCAATAGATGTCATAGACTGGCAAAACTGTATTCAGCACATTGCACTGTGTTTGTTATAAGTTATATTTAAAATAATGTCTTGTCGATGAATTCAGAACATTTTGTGAAGAAAGATGTACCGTATTCTCTCACTGGTTTAAGTGTAGAACATGTCTCATTGCAATTGTAGCTTTTCATATTTAGTCTTCGAGCTTTGAATTATGTGCGGAATCAGTAATGTATTTGTGGAACATATCTTTTACCCCATTTAATGTAATTACAACAACTGGTGGATTGAAAGACACCTAAACAGAAGTTCTAATCAAACAAAAAAACTTGGGAAATTGCACATTCCTAAGCTACTTGTCTCAATAACTACAATAGTGGTGTTGTCCACAGGTATGGATGAAAGTACTTTCAGCCTGTTCCAATGTCACCATGCTCCCTCTAGTGGCTCAAATATAGCCAGGAAGGCAGTAACTGAAAACGTGTTTCATCTTGCAGATATTTCTGCTTATTTTTGATCAGGTATTCTTTGCACATTCCTAGAACTTTATGAAACACAATGGAACAGGGTGTATATTTAAAAAAACAATATAAAGGTACTGTTACTTTTTTGTTGGTTCTGAGCTTGAAATTAACATTGTAAACTGAAGACACTCTTGCTGCTTTTAGGATCTTGGGATCCAATGCCGTGCCTTGCTGGAATGTCCATACTTGAATATTGGTTCTGGTTTAGCCGTATCAGCGGGTGACATTATAAACATCCAGCTGCTAAGGATACATCCTATTCTAGATTATTTTACAGATTGCACAGATTCCTCAAAAGTTGCACAAAGCATTCCCTTTAAAACCATCATTTAAACAAATAGATTTTATTCTCAAGTAAGTAAGACCTGCATGTAGGCAATACCTTCACAGCCCCAAATTATCATTTGGACAGCCAAAGCCTCAGTTTAGCATCTCTTCTGTTAAAGACAACACTTCCAACATTGTAGCAGTGCATTGAGTGCAAAATGGATTATGTGCTTAAGTTGCTGGAGTGGGGCCTGACCGCTATTGTGAAGAGCACTACCAGTAAGCCACAGCTAAAACTTTCTAATGAAAGTTGATTGGTGGAATGCAGAAAAAGTGGTAAGCCTCGCCTTAAAAAAACATTTTCTGACCGAGGGACGAGACAGGGGTGTCCCCTGTCCCCCCTGCTCTTCGCACTGGCGATTGAACCCCTGGCCACGGCACTGAGAGAGTCGAGGAACTGGAGGGGGTTGGTGCGGGGTGGGGAGGAGCATAGGGTGTCGCTTTATGCGGACGACCTGCTGCTGTATGTGGCCGACCCAGTGGGAGGAATGCCAGAGGTAATGAGGATCCTTAGGGAATTCAGGAACTTTTCGGGGTACAAGCTCAATATGGGGAAGAGCGAGCTGTTCGTAGTTCAGTTAGGGGACCAGGAGAGGGGGATTGGCGAGCTCCCACTAAAAAGGGCGGAGAGGAGCTTCAGATATTTGGGGGTCCAGGTGGCCAGGAGCTGGGGGGGCCTGCATAGGCTTAATTTTACAAGGCTAGTGGAGCAAATGAAGGAAGAGTTCAAGAGGTGGGACGCGTTGCCGCTGTCCTTGGCGGGTAGGGTGCAGTCAATCAAAATGACGGTGCTCCCAAGGTTCTTGTTCCTGTTCCAGTGCCTCCCCGTGTTTATCCCGAAGGCTTTTTTCAGGCGGGTTAACAGGAGTATAATGGGGTTTGTGTGGGCGTGAGGGACTCCGAGGGTGAGAAGGTTGTTCCTGGAGCGGAGTAGAGATAGGGGGGGGCAGGCGCTGCCCAACCTCTGTGGGTACTACTGGGCCGCCAATGTGACGATGGTGCGCAAGTGGGTGATGGAGGGGGAGGGGGCTGCATGGAAGAGGCTGGAGACAGCGTCCTGTGTGGGCACGTGTCTGGGGGCGCTGGCATCAGCGCTGCTGCCGCTCCCTCCAGGGAGGTATACCACAAGCCCGGTGGTGGTGGCAGCCCTCAAACTGGACGGGAAGTTTGCGAGCTTGGGTGAGCTGGAGGAGAAGTACGGGCTCCCCCTGGGGAACACGTTCAGGTACTTACAGGTAAGGGCATTTGCCAGATGGCAGGTGGTGGAATTCCCGCGGCTACTGCCACACACAGTACAGGACAGGGTGCTCTCGGGGGGGTGGGTGGGAGTGGGGAAGATCTCGGAAACGTACCAGGTGATGCAGGAGGAGGAGGCCTCGGTGGTGGAGTTGAAAGGTAAGTGGGAGGAGGAGTTGGGAGAGGAGATCGAAGAGGGGACATGGGCAGATGCCCTAGGGAGGGTGAACTCTTCCTCTTTGTGCGCGAGGCTCAGTCTCATACAATTTAAGGTGCTGCACAGGGCACACATGATCGGGACAAGGATGAGCCGGTTCTTTGGGGGTGAGGACAAGTGTGTTAGGTGCTCAGGGAACCCAGCAAATCACACCCATATGTTCTGGGCATGCCCAGCGCTGGAGGAATTTTGGAAGGGCGTAGCGAGGACGGTGTCGAGGGTGGTAGGATCCCGGGTCAGACCGGGCTGGGGGCTCGCAATATTTAGGGTGGCAGAGGAGCCGGGAGTGCAGGAGGCGAAAGAGGCCGGAATTCTGGCCTTTGCGTCCCTGGTAGCCCGGCGAAGGATTCTCCTTCAGTGGAAAGATGCGAGGCCCCCAAGCGTGGAATCCTGGATCAGCGATATGGCAGGGTTCATTAAATTGGAGAGGGTGAAATTCGCCTTGAGAGGGTCGGTACAAGGGTTCTTTAGGCGGTGGCAACCGTTCTTAGACTTTCTGGCAGAACGATAGACATTGGTCAATGGCAGCAGCAGCTCGGGGTGGTGGGGGGGTGGGGGGGGGGGGGTGGGTTTACTTTATTTTTGTTTATGTTATTTACACTGGAGGGTCTGAGGGGGTGTATACACCTGTTGTGTTAAGTCGGGGTGTTAATGTTCATTTATTATTTATGTACGGGGGGGAGGGGTTTGAGGGGTTGCTTTTTTAGATTGTGTTTTGTACTTAACCCTGTTGGGTTCTTTTTTCTTCCTCATTTTGTTATTGATATTTTATGAAAACCTTTAATAAAAATTATTTTTTTAAAAAACAAACATTTTCTGAAGTGTGCAGATTGCATATAATTTTAAGGTGAGTAATATAGAAATAAATATGAATATGTGTAAAATTAAAATACAACAATATTTGCAATGTTTATCTCTGTAGAACTCCTAAATTCTGCCTTGTCTTTGACCAATATTGTTACTGTATGTTTTTTCATAATGTTAAGAACTAAACATTGCCCATAAAATGGATGGAAACATTATAACTGATGTGTTACTTTAGTAGATAAGAAGTGCCGCTTCATGGGCAAATACTATTACAATTAAATTAAAATAATTTGAAAAATCGTTCTGGGTAATGTGCAACTAATTGTTTCAAATTTTCAGTACTCGCACTGACCTGGTTCAGTTAGATTGGAGGACTGACCCTCTGTGAAGCAAATTGCAGTTGGCTGTGCACAAAGGATTATGAGTAGTATCTGGAAGCCCTATCCAAAGGATATTGGGTTTTAGATTACTTAGCTGCTGGGACTTCACTTTTAAATTTGTGCCAATGTTCAACACATAATTTTGTTAGCTTGAGAAAATAGTGAATAACAAATAAAATAAAGTAATAGGGATAGAATTTGGGCATTTTGTGTGTCTGGCAAGGATGCTAATGTCGAGCAAGAACAACCAATCTAAACTACTTGATGTGTTATGTACTCTGGGATAACACAGGCTGCAACTGGATGCAGCTTTAACCAAAAGATACTCCAGACCTTGAAGTTAGTTCAATCTGATTTATTGAACCAGTGGCACAGTTAGCACAGTTCTCTATGAGTTCGACTCTCTGCTAACCTAAGTGTGGTTACTCTGTCTGACTGAACCAGACTAGCTCTTAGCCACGTGCTGGAGGTGTGATACTGTACATACACGCTGACTCACTCTGTAGATGTTCATCAGTGGAAAGAGGCGGAGTGTGAGTGCCTCGTGCCGTTTATAGTGAGATACCACCCCTGAGTGTCCTGCCTGCTCATTGATCATGTCCTGTTCTCTGTGCTCATTACCTGCCTGTCTGTGCCTGTCTGTATATCATTATCTGCATGTCTGCATATCATGACATCTCCCCTTTTTTAATGTTTTGTTGGCACATGGGAACGTACTTACATGTGGTGGCATATATTAACATATTTACAAGCGGTGGCATATGTGAACATATTTACATGTGAAGACAGCTGTCTAATATGAGAAAACTGAACATAGCAAACAAAACAAATGTTCTTAAGTCCTTGTTGACCGCCGGAGAAGTGGTGGTGGGGACAACGGCGCCTTGACAAGCGGGATGGAAGCCTGACTGGTGGCCTTGTAGTTCAAGGTATCAGGAGGTGGCAAAACAACGGACGGAAACGGAGAAGAAAGAGGTTGCGGGCAGGCAACTTTGAGCAGTGCCCCTCTGTTTCGTCGCACAACAGAACCATCAGCCATACATACAACATACGAGTGGGGCGCAGCCTGTCGAACAATGACAGCTGGAGCAGACCAGCCACCATCCGGTATCTTGATCCTGACAGTGTCTGCCGGGGATAACACGGGCAAATCGGTGGCATGAGCATCGTAGCCCTGCTTTTTCTGGTTTCGGAGCTGCTGCACCTTCTGCAGCACCGGGAGGTGATCCAGGTTGGGCAAGTGTATGGCTGGAAGTGTCGTCCGCAGGTCCCTGTTCATCAGGAGTTGAGCCCGCGACATGCCAGTGGACAGTGGGGTCGCCCTGTACGCAAGCAGTGCGAGGTAGATGTCAGAAGCAGAATCCGCGGCCTTGCAGATGAGCTGTTTACCAATGTGCACCCCTTTTTCAACCTTCCTATTGGACTGCAGATAGTGTGGGCTGGAAGTGACATGTTTGAAATGGTATGACTTGGCAAACATAGACCACTCGTGGCTGTTGAAGCACGGGCCATTGTCACTCACGACAGTGGGTGGGATACCATGCCTGGAGAATGTCTCCTTACAGGCCTTGATGATGGTCCGAGATGTGAGGTCTGAGAGCTTCATGACTTCAGGGTAATTGGAGAAATAGTCAATAATCAACACGTAGTCACGACCATTTGCACAAAAGAGGTCGATGCCAAACTTGGACCACGAGGAGGTCTCGATTTCATGCTGCTGGAGCGTCTCCTTGCTCTGCGCTGGCTGGAAGCGTTGACAGGTTGCACAATTGAGGACCATGTTCGAGATGTCCTGGCTAATACCAGGCCAGTAGACAGCCCGCCTGGCTCTGCGTCTGCACTTCTCGATGCCCAGGTGTCCCTCATGGATTTATTGGAGCACCAAGCTCTGGAGACTGAGTGGAATGACAATCCGGTCCAGCTTGGGGAGGATATCATCGATCACCGTCAGGTCGTCCTTTACATTGTAAAATTGAGGGCACTGCCTTTTCTGCCAGCCATTGGCGAGGTGGTGCATGAGACGCTGCAAGGGGGGGTCTTTGGCTGTCTCCTCGCGGATACGAATCACCTTCTCATCAGACGCCGGGAGGGTGCTCGCACACAGCTGCACCTGTGATTCAACCTGCCGGATGATTTCCAGTGGTTCACTAGGCAACGTGATGGAGCGGGACAATGCATCAGCGATGATGAGCTCCTTGCCAGGCGTGTACACTAAGTCAAAGTCATACCTTCTGAGTTTGAGGAGGATGCGCTGCAACCGAGGCGTCATGTCGTTCAGGTCCTTGTGGATAATGTGGACCAGAGGCCTATGATCCGTCTCGACAGCGAATGTCGGCAGGCTGTAGACATAGTTGTGAAACTTGAGAATGCCAGTGAGAAGACCCAGGCATTCCTTCTCTATTTGCGCATACCTTGTTTTGGTGGGCGTCATGGCCCTCGATGCGTGCCCAGGATGAAGTGTCATCGCATTGAAGCAGCATCGCACTGATGGCATCCTGGCTCGCATCTGTCGAGATCTTCGTCTCCCTGTCTGGGTCGAAAAATGCCAAGACGGGTGCAGTGGTGAGCTTGGCTTTCAGCTCCAACCACTCTGCCGGATGTGCTGCCTTCCACTCAAAGGCAGTGGACTTTTTCACCAGGTTTCGTAGGGCCGTGGTGTGTGAGGCCAGGTTTGGGATGAACTTGCCCAGAAAATTGACCATGCCCAGGAAGCGCAACACCGCCTTCTTGTCTTCAGGGACCTTCATGGCTTCGATGGCCTTGACCTTGCCTGTGTCCGGGCGCACGCCCTGCTGAGAGATCTGGTCATCTAGGAACTTGAATGTCGACATGCCAAAGCAACATTTGGACCTGTTCAGCTTCAGGCCATTGGCATGGACACGGCGGAATACCTGCTGGAGACGGGAAACATGCTCTTCAGGGGTCGTAGACCATATGATGATGTCGTCCACATGCACACGAACCCCTTCAATGCCCTCCAGCATCTGCTCCTTGATGTGATGGAAGATCTCCGATGCCAAGACAATGCCAAACGGCATGCAATTATAGCAGTATCTGCCAAACGGTGTGTTGAAGGTGCAGAGTCTTCTGCTGGACTCATCCAGCTGGATTTGTCAAAATCCATGTGATGCATCTAACTTGGTGAAAAAACGCGTGGGCCATCTCACTGGTGAGTTCCTCCTGCTTTGGGATGGGATATTGTTCACGCATTATATTCTTATTGAGATCCTTGGGCTCAATGCAGATGCGCAGGTCTTCCGAACGCTTTCTAACACATACCATCGAGCTGACCCAGTCAGTCGGTTCGGTTACCTTTGAAATGATGCCCTGTTGTTGAAGATCCTTGAGCTGTGCCTTCAGGCGCTCCCTCAGCGGAGCCGGGACCCGGCGTGGTGCGTGGACCACTGGCTTGGCATCAGGTCGTAGCAGAATCTTGTATCGATATGGCAGCGTGCCCATCCCGTCGAACACATCCGGATACTGAGCGAGGATGTCGCCAATGCCAGCCTGAAGATCCACATTGGAGGATGTCGTTGTGTAAACCCGCTGCACGAGGTTCAGCTGCTTGCAGGCATGCGCGCCAAGTAGGGATGCCCTGTCTGGCTTGACAATTTCATGGGTGCTCCGGTTGGAGACGAGTAGACGGCAGGATCGCAGTGCCGTGATGGGATTCCCATTGTAGTCCAGGAGCCTGCAGGCTGCTGGAAGGACCTTGGGGGTTCTTGATGCGTTTGAAATTTGCCTGTGAGAGGAGGTTGGCAGAAGCACCTGTGTCCAGCTTAAACTGGATGGAGCAGCGGTTGACCTGCATCACCGCACACCATTCGTCCGCAGAATCCACAGCGAGGATGGATTGAATTTGTGATGAGTTGGATGTGGCATATTCACATTTGGTAATGATGCCCACACAGTAGGCGGAGTCCAGGCATTCTTCCTCTGGATCCGTTGTGTTGCCAGGATCAGAATCATGTAATCGTTGTTGCACACTCTGAACGCAGAGACATCAGAATTGGGAGCACTGGCCCCTGACTGGTGGTGCAGACCTGCACAAGGCTGCATAGTGTCCAGGCTTCCCGCAGTTTAAACATTGCCTGCCTCTTGCAGGGCAGTGTTTCTTTAAGTGGGCATTGCCGCATTTATGAGCACATCATGACTTTGGCGTCGTGACGCTCCGCACGTCGTCGCACATGTGCAGTGCGGGTGTCGGCCGCTTTGTTATCCCGTTCGCATCGCAAAAAGCGCGCAAAATGGCCGCTTTCATCAATGCTGAGGCGCTGCATCCGGGAGATGGCCTGCACATCCTCTGCCTCGTGGGAGGCAGGTTTCTCATTTTCAGCCGATTTGTACTGGGCAAAGCGATTTCTGGTGTGCTCATGCACTGTGCATGTTTCAATCGCGACTGGCAGCGTCATATGCTTGATTTTCAGTAGCTGCTCTCTCCGAGGATCAGAGTGAACTCCAAAAACGATTTGGTGTCTGATCATGGAGTCAGCAATATCACCAAAGTTGCAGGACAGCGCTAGCAGGCGGAGGTTAGTTAAGAAGGAGTTGAAAGATTCATCTTTACCTTGTAGACGCTGTGTGAACATGTCGCGCTCGAAGATTTCATTGGTGTCCACTTCACAGTGACTGTCAAACTTGTCCAGGATGGTCTGAAACTTTGTCTTGTCCTGGCCTTCGGTGAAGTGAAAAGAGTTGAAGAGTTTGATGGCTTGATCACCCGCTAATGAGAGGAGAAACATGATCTTCCTTGCATCAGATGCACCCACGAGGTCTGAAGCTTCGATGTACAGCAGAAAATTTGCTTGAATGTCCGCCAGTTGGCACTGAGATTGCCAGAGGTCCTGAGCTGGTGAGGAGCCTGAATATTCTCCATGGTGCCGGGATACATTCGCTGGTCGTCACGAACGGACTGAAGTAAACCACCTAGATTAAGCAGTCTACTGGTAGCATGATGTGTTATGTACTCTGGAATAACACAGGCTGCAACTGGATGCAGCTTTAACCAAAAGATACTCCAGACCTTGAAGTTAGTTCAATCTGATTTATTAAACCAGTAGCACAGTTAGCACAGTTCTCTATAAGTTCGACTCTCTGCTAACCTAAGTGTGGTTACTCTGACTGAACCAGACTAGCTCTTAGCCACGTGCTGGAGGTGTGATACTGTATATACACCCTGACTCACTCTGTAGATGTTCATCAGTGGAAAGAGACGGAGTGTGAGTGCCTCGTGTTGTTTATAGTGAGATACCACCCCTGAGTGTCCTGCCTGCTCATTGGTCATGTCCTGTTCTCTGTGCTCATTACCTGTCTGTCTGTGCCTGCATATCATGACACTACTCTATTAGAAAAGTATTACAGGTAAATTTGAAACCATCACCCTTTCTCAAATTTCACTTACAGCACAGATCTCACAGTATCCTGCAATTCATCAGGTGACAACCCTAATTATTTTTTTGCCACCATCTATAATATGTATATTTTGATACATAAGTAATAGCAGCACCTACAGAATACAAAACAGTCCCAGATAATAGATGGTTCCAGTATTGTACAACAACAACAATTTGAATTTATATAGTGCTTTAACATGATATAAGCAGGAATACTATCAAACAAAACTTGACACCAACTAACGTTAAGACGTATTATGTCAGATGAGCAAAAGCTTGATCAAAGAGATAGATTCCAAGGAATGTGTCAAAAGAGAAATGAAAGGTCGAGAAGTGGAGAGATTCCTGGGAGGAAATCGCAGAGCTTAGAGACTTAACAGCTGAAGGCGCTCCTGCCAAAGATGGGGCAATTAAAATTGGGGAGGTTCAAGGGGCCAATATTAGACAAGTCAAAGATGCTTTGGAGGATTGCGGGTCTGAGGGAGATAACAGAAATAAAGAGAGGCAAGACCATGGAGGGATTTGAAAACATGGATTAACATTTTTAAATTGCACAAAGTTAAAAAGCAGAAATCAGTTTACCCTGCCAAGTTGGAACTGTAATTGGAAAACTATCATGGCCAGGAAAAGAGGTTACAAAACAAGAGTGAATAATGGGGGGAGGGGAATCAGAAAGTGGAAAATGTATTAGTCCGTAAAATATATTTGATTAATTTTTAAAAGTCCATTCACTTCGTCAATTTGAAAGAAAATGCAACTCAAAGCAACAGCAGCCTCTGAAGATTGTAAATACAATTGTTAGACGTTCGTAATCATGATTTTAAATTACTAGTAGATCTCTCTGGTGCTCATGGAGAGTAAAGAATTATGTTCTCCTCACTCAATGGATTGTGTGTGGCTCAGAAGGAGTTTTAAAGTTTTAATTTAATTTAATTGTGAATAGTAAATGAAAATGTGTTCCCCTCAGGTGCCACAGTTACATAAATAAATAAATCTGCTGAAAATTGCATAAATTAATTTATGATTCCCATGCTTCTGGTGCTTGTTATATAATAATTAGAAATAGTATTGTAAGGTAATGAAAAAGATATAGAATACACAATACAAAAGCAGTGATGTATTTAAGGAAATACCTGAATGCCAATCTCTATAATTCAATCTCCAAGTCATCCTTCAGTTTTTGATGTCAGTTTTACTTCATTTGTTACAAATTGAAGATTATTTTGTTCATTCCATTTCTATACATGTAGATTGAATAAAATCTCAGCTTCCTTTTGACAACTGACTAATAATCAGATGAAACAGAATTGGCCATTATGGTGATTTATTCCTAATAATAAATTTGATGAATCTCTGTATCTTTTAAGATTTTTAATTGAATCTGAAGCCGACTGTCTGAACTTACTGCAGAGTGTCTGTTGCATAAATCCCTAAGCCCACTATGCACACTGACCCCTTCTCTTGTCTCCCACTTCATTTAGACGTCCCTCACTGTGCTATGAGGAGGTCATGTGGTGCAGCAGGTAGCATCCTTGTCTCTAAACCAGAAGCACTTGGTTCGAGTTCCACCCTTGGACTTGAAGGCCAAGGTTGAGGTCAAAAGATTGAGTATCACTCGACAAAATCTTTACAACACACCAATGGCAGGCTGTAAGATTGGGAGAGACTCCTGATCAGCTATGTGTGAGGTGGAGTGGTGCCCCTCCAGCTGTAAACCTCTGATGACAGGCTGGCCACCTGTTCCTGGAAAAACCTGGCTGTGGGAACAGATGGAAAGTGTGGTGACTGTATTACTGCTACCATTCACCATTGTATTGCATTACATTGTATTGTATTATGTTGATGCCCTTGTGGGCTCCGCCTATGGCCCCGCCCCCTCGGGGAGGTATATAGATCTGCAGCCTGTAGGCGGCACTCAGTACAGAGAAGTCGCAGGCAGGCAGAGATCTAGCTGATTAAAACCATTGTTCACTTCTACTCATCGTCTCGTGTGAATTGATAGTCGCATCAGAAAGTTTGTCTTGTGCACAACTAGATGTGGGAAGATGGGCAAAACAGTGGGCTGTTGTAGTTCTGCTGTGTGCCTGCTCATTGGATAGGGTGGCGGCTTTAAAAAGCCGCCATAACTTTTCATCAAAATTGTTTAAAATTTAAATGAATTGTCTTTTGATTGGCCTTCTGTCTGTTATTATTGTCTGAATATTCAGCTCCTGCTCTACACACATTGTGATTTACCAGCAACGTAGGCTTATTGTCTAGTTGGCTGGCTGGTCAGTCAAAGTATTATTTTAATTTTATGTAATGCCTACTTACCGTGTGTCTTGGTTCATTTTCGGTCAGCCTGTGTGCCCGGCATTTTGTACAGAACTTTCAACATTTGAAGAGGACAAATGTAGAAGCAACCTAAGCCAGTCCAATCACCCCCTTCACGCTCGAGTGATTTTTTAAAAAAAGTGCTCAGCTGGAAATTGACAGCACTTAACTCTCTTTGAAGTGGTTGATGTTTATAAACAGTATGGTTAGGGCACTTCAGAGTTACTCAACGGTGAACGAAGGTGAATGAAGCAAGGCTGACAACTGTTTGTGTGTGGATGCTGTCAGTCACAGTCCAATAAGGGAAATGAATGAATGGCTTGTAGCTCAAGGATCTGAGGGGTTTAAACACAGGTCACTGCTTTCTCTTTCCAGGAATTGACATGTGGTGCTCTGTCTGAGCCAGCAGGTGTATACTCGGGTGAGTGTTACAACAGTGATTTTTTTCACTGCCTCTGACTGGACTGATAACTAACTTCCAGACAGGGGCCTCCTTTTTGGGGTGCTTCCTGACAGATTCCTATTTTCTGGGGGGCTTCCTGACTGGGGCCTCTTTTCTGGTGGGTCTGTGGGGGTCTCCTTATTCAGGGGGTCTCTGTGGGGGTTCTCTCTATTTAGCGGGTCTCTGAGGAGGTCTCCCTATTTAGGGGGTCTCTGTGGGAGGGTGTCCCCACTTAGGGGGTCTTTTGGGGTGTCTTTATTTGGGGATCTCCCGATTTAGGGGATCTCTGGGGGGGAGTCTCTTTATTTAGGGGGTTTCCGGCGGCGGGCGGCGGAGAATTTCACCAATTCTGCTTTTTGATGTGTTCGGTTTTTTGATGTGTGCAGAGGTCCGGGTATAACCGGATAAAGGCGGCTCTCTTTAACAAATGAGTTAAGTTCGGGGTTTTGTACCCTGCCCACCTGTGGGTGACACATCAAAAGCAGGAATTTTATTTTAACTCGCCAGAGGAGGCGATGGACTTTATGAGGGAGCATGGACTGGGAAAAGTGTGAGGACATTGAACTTTGAAGAGGAGCTTTGTGTTCATTGTAAGGCACATGGGTTGGGCAATGTGGGGTGGGTTTCGATGGGGGAGCGGTGATGGTGATTGTGCCTTTTGTTTCTCTTTGTTTGTTTGTGGTTGAGAAGATTGAGGGGAGGGGTGGACTGGAGGGGTAAGGGGAAGTCAGAGGCCTTTGATGGGGGCCACCATGCTAGGTAGGCTAGTTAACGGGAGTCAAGTGGGGGCTGCCAGGAGGAAGGCATGGGGAGGGAGCTGGCTTTTTATGTCGGGAGGAGGGGAGGGTTGCTGATATGGGTGTGGTTGGTGTGGCGCAGTTGGGAAGGGAGAGATGGCGGCGGTCATTCGAGGGCGGGCTTGGGCGCGCGCATGAGGTGGGCCGGCTGAAAAAGGGGTATGGCTGATCGGCAAGGGAGGGGTGCCGGGAGCCCCTGACCAAGCTGGTAATGTGTAATGTGAGAGGGCTGAATGGGCCGGTTAAACGGTCGCGTGTGTTCACGCATTTGAGGAGTCTGAAGGTGGAAGTTGCGTTTTTGCAGGAGTCGCACCTGAACCTGGGGGATCAGACGAGCCTGAGGGAAGGGATGGGAGGGGCAGGTGTTCCACTCAGGGCTGGGAATGAAATGAAAAATGAAATGAAAATCGCTTATTGTCACAAGTAGGCTTCAAATGAAGTTACTGTGAAAAGCCCCTAGTCGCCACATTCCGGCGCCTGTTCGAGGAGGCTGGTACGGGATTTGAACCGTGCTGCTCGCCTGCCTTGGTCTGCTTTAAAAGCCAGCGATTTAGCCCAGTGTGCTAAACCAGCCCCTGAAGACAAGGGGGCTGGCGATGTTGGTAAATAAGAGGGTGGCATTCAAGGTGGGAACATTGTGGCGATCCAGGGGGGTAGGTATGTGATGGTCAGTGGGAAACTGGAGAGGATGCCAATGGTCCTGGTAAATGATTATGCCCCGAATTGAGACGACATGGACTTTATGAGCTGCATGTTAGAGAAGACCCCAGACCTGGACATGGAACGGCTGATTATGGGGATGATTTCAATACAGTCCTGGAGCCGAGCCTGGACCGGTCGAGTCCTAAGTTGCCGAGGGTGTCGGCAGTGGCAAGGGAGTTGAGGAAGTTCATAGAGCACATGGGGGGGTGAGGGTTGGATCCATGGAGGTTTGGCAGGCTGAGGGCAAAGGAGTTTCGTATTTCTCCCATGTGCACCGGGTGCATTCACGGATCGATTTTTTTCTGATGGACAAGGCAGTTTTGGCGGGGGTGGCCGACTTGGAGTATTCGGTGATTGTGGTTTATGAACACGCACCGCATTGGGTGGATTTGCGGGTGGTTCAGGGGGAGGCCCAACGGCCGCAGTCCGGGTTGGATGTGGGGCTGTTGAAGGGTGGATGAGGGAGAGTGCGAGCGGCTGAAGGCTGCCATTTGGGGCTATGTGGAGTTGAACATCTCAGGGGACATCACAGCTGCCACACTGTGGGAGGCACTCAAGGCGATAGTCAAGGAGGAATTTGTTCAATTCGGGCGCATGGGTAGAGGGTGGAGTGAGAGGAGAGCGCAAGGCTGGTAGACGAGATTCTGAGGGTGGATCAGAGGTATTCGGTGACACCGAGGAGGGATTGTTAAGGGAGAGACAGAGGCTCTAGATGGAGTTTGGGTTAGAGTCCACGGGGAAGGCGGTGGGGCAGTTACGGAGGGCCAGAGGGGCAGTGAATGAGTATGGGGAAAGGTGAGCACTGTCCACCAGTTGAGGAAGCAGGCAGCAGTGAGGGAGATTGGTTGGGTGAGGGACAAGAGAGGTAAGATGGTGGACCCAGAGGGGGTCAATGGGGCATTTGAGGTCTTCTATCAGAGTCTGTACGAGTCGGAGCCCCTGACGGGGGAAGAGGGAAGCAGAGGTTTCTGGATGGGTTGGAATTCCCCAAGGTGGAGGGGGAGAGAGTTCAGGGTCTGAGAGCCCCGATTGGGCTGAGGGAGTTGATGGATGGCATAGGTGCGATGCAGGCAGGGAAGGCTTTGGGGCCGGACGGGTTCCCAGTAGAGTTTTATAAAATGTTTGGCAGGGAGTGGGGCCACTGCTGGTGAGGACGTATAACGAGGCGGGGGGTAGGAGGAACTCCCTCCCCCACATTGTCGCAGGCGTCCATCTCCCTAATTTTATAAAAAGATAAGGACCCGGGGCAGTATGGGCATACCGCCCGATATCGTTGCTGAATGTTGATGCTAGGCTGTTGGTGAATGTATTAGCATCGCGAATTGAGGACTGTGTGCCGGGTGATAGGCGATTTCTGAAGGGAAGGCAGTTATTGGCGAATGTGCGGATGCTGCTAAACGTAATTATGATACCCTCGGAGGGGCTGGAGGTAGAAGTAGTGGTGGCAATGGATGCGGAGAAGGTTTTTGATCGGCTGGAGTGGGCGTGTTTGTTGGAGGTGCTGGGGCGGTTTGGGTTTCGGATACAAGGATAACAGGATGTTTATTTAGGTGCCACTTTGCAAGTCCTTCAAACCTCTAAAATCTCAAAACGACTTTGCTGGAAGACAAGGCAGCGCGTAACAAATGGAAACAAAACCCCAGATGGGAGGAGACCCCCATAATGTGAACACATTAACTTCCTTTAAGAGGACCTGGCTGGCCTGACTGAAGTTAAGGCACATGTAGCGAGGTAGGCAGGCCGAGGCTGGAGGTTTCCCTGAGGGTGGCAATCCAGCAGCTTGCTTGTGCACTTATTTTCCCTTTGCCGACTCACTCACTGACATACCAGCAGCACACGCGTTGTGCACACCAACATGTCACACATCATAGAGCTATTGTTTCAGTCAGCATTCTGACAACGTTTGTTCGTACAGGTGGTTCCCCCCCCCCCCACCCCTTCCCAAAAGAACCTGACCTAGATGGACAATAATCTAGCACCTCACAGCACCCTGTCGGTAGATTTTTATAATGCACAGGTACATCCACTATAAAAACATTTAGAGAGCCAGTTTGAGTGGGATTTTGCTTAGTGAATAATGGCACAAGGGATTCGAAGCAATTTTAGATGACAGTGGAAGAGGAAAAACCTGCTGCCCAGAATGCCAGCTTGCACCCTTCCTCAGCAATGCAAGCAATGCAACCCTGGGATTTCTACCCTGTAGGGTTTAAATGAAAAAGATGGATGTAATCTGCCTAATCTATTGCTATAATTATGCCAAGCACTATGCAATGTCTGGCAATGACTGCGAAGGAATTCACTGCCAGAATCTGTGCAGTTGCACATAATTCTTCATCTGAAATGCAGTCTGACTTGGAGCTCATGGAGACTTCAGGGGCATGAATACCAGAGTCCCAAGTGGTCTTTTGCTCAGTTCTCGTGTGACTTAAGTGAAGCGAGAAAATATTTTTGAAGTAGAAGGATACAATGGACATGTTTCTTGGGAAAAGGGATTTTTAATTTTACAGCAATTCTTTAAGTGGAGATTTCTATTTTAGCAAGAGTTTCTTCTGATGCAGTGCTGGCTGATTGCTTTAGATATTAAGTGTTATAAGGGCATTAAATCAAGATTTGATATGTGATATGTCAACATTTACAGATCAAAGACAACCTGCTAAAATTGGAGTCCCCCATAACTTTCATGTTTAATTTTAAAACAATTTATGATGATAAAAAGCAGCCTCTAAATTTTGAGACAGGAATGTGATGTTTATTGCCCCTCTTTACATTTGAAGACCTTTTCCTCCATTACATTGTAGCAATATTGATTAAATCTTGATTCTGCTGCCAGATTCTGCTACTTTTGTATTTTTACTTCGCTATTTCCCTTGTGTTTAGTGCCAAAGACCACTCCTGTGCATGAACCTTCCCTCTACGTGTGCCTTTACACACTCAGGACGCAATCGAACGGCCTTGTCGCGCCTGACTGGGGCAAGGGAAATCTTACGGGTTTGCGACCCTCGAAATGCTGTCACTGCCAAAGTGCCAGGGTGGAAGTGCCCGGGTGCCAGGGTTGCACTGCCAGCGCTGGAGCCTGAGAGGGCCATGCCCATGAAAGAGGGGATGAGGGGGGTGTGAAGGGCGGGGGGGGGGGGGGGGTGAAGGGCGGGTTTGAAGGTACCTCCTAAAGGTTGGCGGGATGAAGGGTGGGGTGCCCTGAAAGGGGGAGGACCCTGAAAGTGGGAGGGCCTAAAGCGGGGGTGGAGAGACCTAAAAATGGGAGGGTCCTCATCGACCCCATAGCGAGTTTCCTCACTTGGGGGAAGTGGAGTAATGCCCATGTGAGCAGGGGGCGACATTTCCCATGGGTGGGGTGTGTGAGGGACCCAAGCTCACTTAGAGATCAGGGCACCCATTCAATATGGCAGCCCAATCTTTGAGGAGACGGTCTCGCCGGGGGGGGGGGGGGGGTAGTTTGGGGAGGGTGTCCGTCTGGCCAGGTGCCAGCTTCCAACAGTCGCGACCATGCAGCCCATGGCACCTGGCTGCGGGAGGGGGGGTTGTGGGCAATGATGACATGTCATCTATCCCCCCCACCCCCACCCTCCACCCCATGCAGACCGTTATGTTTGGGCATCACCCAGCGATGTTGGCCGCCGTGGCGGGAGCCGCACTTCTACATGTTGCCCTGGGGGAGCTGGAGCAGGAGCGTGCCAGGGAGGCGGCGGAGGCTGCCGCAGAGGAGCGTGCTGCAGGGTGGCAGGTGCCAGGCGCCCAGGTTGGAGGGCCGCCCGCATGACCGGAGGAGGTGGTGGTGATGCCACGGCGACGGTGACGCCCGATGAGGCTCCGTGTGTACTGGCCCCGCTCATTGTACCAGGGCCTCACGGACCGGGCATGCTGGAGGAGACTCCGGATGAGCCGGGAAACCGCGGCACACATCTGCCACCTGATGGCACACCTGGCACCGCATGGCACTGGGGGAGAACACCCTCTCCCTGTGGCCGTCAAGGTTACAGTGGCCCTGAACCTTTTTGCCACGGGGTCATTCCAGGCACTGAGTGGGGACCTGTCCGGCATCTCGCAGGCATCGGTGCACCAGTGCATCCGTGTAGTGACAGACGCCCTATATGCCATTACAGACCGCTACATCCAGTTCCCTGTGCACCGGGCCAGCCAGGATGCCCGGGCAGCGGACTTTGCTGCCGCGACCAGGATGCCCATGGTCCAGGGGGCGATCGATGGGATGCACGTCGCCGTGCAGTCACCTGCAGATAACAGGGCCGTGTTCACGAATAGGAAGGGGACCTATTCCATGAACATTCAGGTGGTCTGCGACCACCGCATGATGATCCTGCACATCTGCGCCTGATGCCCGGGCAGTATACATGACTCATTCGTATTGCCGCAGTCGTTCATCCCCATAATGTTCGAGGGATGCCCCCCCTGCCCCCCCCCCCCCTCCCCCCAGGCTGTGGGGCTGGTTTCTGGGCGACAGGGGTTACCTGTTGCGGTCGTGGCGCCTATACGGAGGCCACAGACTGACGCGGAGAACCGCTACAACGATGCCCATGCAACGACCAGGGGTGTGATAGAGAGGTGCTTTGGGCTGCTGGAGATGCGCTTCAGGTACCTGGACTACTCTGGGGGCGCCCTCCAGTATCGGTCAGATAGGGTCGGCCACATCATCGTGGTCTGCTGCGTCCTGCACAACATAGCCCAGCAGAGGGGCGATGTGCCGCAGGCAGAGGAGGGGGAAGGGGAGGAGCAGACCTCCCCAGATGAGGAGGATGGGGGCAATGGTCAGGACAGACCGGTTGGACATGGGCGGGAGGCTGCGCACCGTTACCGGCTGGGCCAGCGGGCAGGGGACAGGTTGATAGCCGCCCGGTTCACTGACTTGGAGGGCGTGGGAATCGCCAAGCATGGACACAGACTGCACACCACAGCACCAGCCTACCACCCTCACCCCACCCACCCAACACCAACCACTCTCACCCCGCCCACCCAACACCAACCACCCTCACCCCACCCACCCAACACCAACCCCGCCCACCCAACCACCCGCACCCCACCCACCTGCACACCACCCCTCCATTGAACATCCACCTGCGGCACAACGGGCCGGGCTCACACGGTCGCCGGTGGAAGCATGTCTGTTGCAGGCCATGGAGGATGATGACGACCCGCTCTGCGATGAGCTCCGGGCTCTACATCGTTGGACAATGTCTGACCCATGACCACAGTACCATCCTCCACCTGGACCGTTCCTGCATGAGGCCGTGACACTGCAGCGCACGGTCCTGTCGTCTGCCCGGGGGGGTGGCGAGGGCAACCCGGGGGGCGGGGGGGCAGGGGGGGCACACTCACCTGAGGCCGACGTTCTAGCACTCCTCACACACACACTGGCACTCACACCACACCCCTGCACGCATCGGTCAGAGCACACAGGCAGCTTCTGTAGGTGTGAAAGTGATTTTAATAACAAACAGTGCATACACGTGCCCTAGCCCCAGAACTAATCTGTGCCCTGCACCCGTGCCAACTTACTCAGTGTCTAATGTTTTGGCCTTACTGGCCCTTTAACTACGTCTAGGTGGTTCCCCAGATGGTACAGCAGAACTGGAGGTGGACTCCTGTGATTCCTGCCCTGTGACTAGGGACCCCTTTGGCGGACGTTTCCTGGGGCGTCCTGGCCTAGATGGGCCAGGCTGCGGGGTACGGGCGACTTGGATGGCGAGCTGCCAGCCTGTCCTGCTGTTTCCCACCAGATGCACCTGGGAGGGAAGTGGGGGGAGTCCAAGGTGTCGCGGTGTTCCGGGGCCTCCACTACTGGGGGACCCGGGTCGGGCCCCAGCACCTCCTCCACCCTCGGGGTGCCCGATGGCCCCCGGGCCTCTACATTGGTCGGGGATGCGAACGGACCGAGCATCCAATGCCCCCACGACACCTGGCACTGCCAGTCCTGGAGGCCCGCCCTGGTATCAACAAGGGTCTGCAAGTTTGCAGCCAGGGAGCTCAGGGAGTTGGCCATCCCTGTCTGTGTCTGGGCGACGCGTCCAGCACCTGGGCAATGGCGTCGATGCTCTCAGCGATGGCCTGCTGAGACTGGGCCAGGGCCTGCTGAGACTGGGCCATGGCCTGCAGAGACTTGGCCACGGCGTTGAGCGCCTCTGCGATCTGCTGCTGGCTCTGGCTCATGGCTACCTGTGAGAGGGCAGCCATGTCCTGGGCCATGGACGCTGCCTGACAGAAAGCCTCTACCGCGGACGCCTCCCATGCGGTTTCGGCCTGGGTGGCATGACCGGCACCACTCCCTGCTCCTGCACGCGGGTGAACTCCTCCACCTGTGTCTGCAGCTGCCGCAAGCCGGCCCTTGGTCCGTGACTGCATCGGGTCTATGTGTGGGTGTGGTAACTCCAGGAACCCGGGACCCATCTGGGCAGCAGATGGTTGCTTGCAACGGCCTGCCCTCCAGCCGCCCGGCCCCTCGGCTGCTCTTACCTCCACCTGCTGTACCGGGACGGCTGTGTTGTGCGCACCAGTTAATGTCCCAGAAGCCTCATCGCTAAAGTGCCCAACCGAGGTGAGTGTCTCCACGATGGTGGAGGGTGTAGGAGGTAGAAGTGGCGTAATGTCGTGCTCCTCATCCGACCCGAAGTCCGGGGTCCCCTGGAATGGTGATTCTTGTCCATCCGTGTCCTGGGTGGGTGTGTCCTTGGTAGGTGTGTCCTGGGTAGGTGTGTCCTCGGTAGGTGTGTCCTGGGTGGGTGTGTCCTGGGTAGGGGTGTACTGGGTAGGTGTGTCCTGGGTAGATGTGTCCTGGGTGGGTGTGTCCTCGGTAGGTGTGTCCTGGGTAGGTGTGTACTGGGTGGGTGTGTCCTGGGTAGGTGTGTACTGGGTGGGTGTGTCCTGGGTAGGTGTGTCCTGGGTAGGTGTGTACTGGGTGGGTGTGTCCTGGGTAGGGGTGTACTGGGTAGGTGTGTCCTGGGTAGGTGTGTACTGGGTGGGTGTGTCCTGGGTAGTTGTGTCCTGGGTGGGTGTGTCCTGGGTAGTTGTGTCCTGGGTGGGTGTGTCCTGGGTAGGTGTGTCCTGGATGGGTGTGTCCTGGGTGGGTGTGTCCTGGGTAGGTGTGTCCTGGGTAGGTGTGTCCTGGGTGGGTGTGTCCTGGGTAGTTGTGTCCTGGGTGGGTGTGTCCTGGGTGGGTGTGTCCTGGGTAGATGTGTCCTGGGTAGGTGTGTACTGGGTAGGTGTGTCCTGGGTAGATGTGTCCTGGGTAGGTGTGTCCTGGGTAGGTGTGTCCTGGGTAGGTGTGTCCTGGGTGGGTGTGTCCTGGGTGGGTGTGTCCTGGGTGGGTGTGTCCTGGGTAGTTGTGTCCTGGGTGGGTGTGTCCTGGGTGGGTGTGTCCTGGGTGGGTGTGTCCTGGGTACATGTGTCCTGGGTAGTTGTGTCCTGGGTAGGTGTGTCCTGGGTGGGTGTACTGGGTAGGTGTGTCCTGGGTAGATGTGTCCTGGGTGGGTGTGTCCTCGGTAGGTGTGTCCTGGGTGGGTGTGTCCTGGGTAGGGGTGTACTGGGTAGATGTGTCCTGGGTGGGTGTGTCCTCGGTAGGTGTGTCCTGGGTAGGTGTGTACTGGGTGGGTGTGTCCTGGGTGGGTGTGTACTGGGTGGGTGTGTACTGGGTGGGTGTGTCCTCGGTAGGTGTGTCCTGGGTAGGTGTGTACTGGGTGGGTGTGTCCTGGGTAGGTGTGTACTGGGTGGGTGTGTCCTGGGTAGGTGTGTACTGGGTGGGTGTGTCCTGGGTAGGGGTGTACTGGGTAGGTGTGTCCTGGGTAGATGTGTCCTGGGTGGGTGTGTCCTCGGTAGGTGTGTCCTGGGTAGGTGTGTACTGGGTGGGTGTGTCCTGGGTAGGTGTGTACTGGGTGGGTGTGTCCTGGGTAGGTGTGTCCTGGGTAGGTGTGTACTGGGTGGGTGTGTCCTGGGTAGGGGTGTACTGGGTAGGTGTGTCCTGGGTAGGTGTGTACTGGGTGGGTGTGTCCTGGGTAGTTGTGTCCTGGGTGGGTGTGTCCTGGGTAGTTGTGTCCTGGGTGGGTGTGTCCTGGGTGGGTGTGTCCTGGGTGGGTGTGTCCTGGGTGGGTGTGTCCTGGGTAGGTGTGTCCTGGGTGGGTGTGTCCTGGGTAGTTGTGTCCTGGGTGGGTGTGTCCTGGGTGGGTGTGTCCTGGGTAGATGTGTCCTGGGTAGGTGTGTCCTGGGTGGGTGTGTCCTGGGTGGGTGTGTCCTGGGTGGGTGTGTCCTGGGTAGTTGTGTCCTGGGTGGGTGTGTCCTGGGTGGGTGTGTCCTGGGTGGGTGTGTCCTGGGTAGATGTGTCCTGGGTAGTTGTGTCCTGGGTAGGTGTGTCCTGGGTGGGTGTACCGGGTAGGTGTGTCCTGGGTAGATGTGTCCTGGGTGGGTGTGTCCTCGGTAGGTGTGTCCTGGGTGGGTGTGTCCTGGGTAGGGGTGTACTGGGTAGACGTGTCCTGGGTGGGTGTGTCCTCGGTAGGTGTGTCCTGGGTAGGTGTGTACTGGGTGGGTGTGTCCTGGGTGGGTGTGTACTGGGTGGGTGTGTACTGGGTGGGTGTGTCCTCGGTAGGTGTGTCCTGGGTAGGTGTGTACTGGGTGGGTGTGTCCTGGGTAGGTGTGTACTGGGTGGGTGTGTCCTGGGTAGGTGTGTACTGGGTGGGTGTGTCCTGGGTAGGGGTGTACTGGGTAGGTGTGTCCTGGGTAGATGTGTCCTGGGTGGGTGTGTCCTCGGTAGGTGTGTCCTGGGTAGGTGTGTACTGGGTGGGTGTGTCCTGGGTAGGTGTGTACTGGGTGGGTGTGTCCTGGGTGGGTGTGTACTGGGTGGGTGTGTACTGGGTGGGTGTGTCCTCGGTAGGTGTGTCCTGGGTAGGTGTGTACTGGGTGGGTGTGTCCTGGGTAGGTGTGTACTGGGTGGGTGTGTCCTGGGTAGGTGTGTACTGGGTGGGTGTGTCCTGGGTAGGGGTGTACTGGGTAGGTGTGTCCTGGGTAGGTGTGTACTGGGTGGGTGTGTCCTGGGTAGGTGTGTACTGGGTGGGTGTGTCCTGGGTGGGTGTGTCCTGGGTGGGTGTGTCCTGGGTAGGTGTGTACTGGGTGGGTGTGTCCTGGGTAGGTGTGTACTGGGTGGGTGTGTCCTGGGTAGGTGTGTCCTGGGTAGGTGTGTCATGGGTGGGTGTGTCCTGGGTGGGTGTGTCCTGGGTAGGGGTGTACTGGGTAGGTGTGTCCTGGGTAGATGTGTCCTGGGTGGGTGTGTCCTCGGTAGGTGTGTCCTGGGTAGGTGTGTACTGGGTGGGTGTGTCCTCGGTAGGTGTGTCCTGGGTAGGCGTGTCCTGGGTGGGTGTGTCCTGGGTGGGTGTGTCCTGGGTAGGTGTGTCCTGGGTGGGTGTGTCCTGGGTGGGTGTGTCCTGGATAGGTGTGTCCTGGGTGGGTGTGTCCTGGGTGGGTGTGTCCTGGGTAGGTGTGTCCTGGTGGGTGTGTCCTGGGTGGGTGTGTCCTGGGTGGGTGTGTCCTGGGTGGGTGTGTACTGAGTGGGTGTGTCCTGGGTAGGTGTGTCCTGGGTAGGTGTGTACTGGGTAGATGTGTCCTGGGTGGGTGTGTCCTGGGTAGGTGTGTCCTGGGTAGATGTGTACTGGGTAGGTGTGTCCTGGGTGGGTGTGTCCTGGGTAGGTGTGTCCTGGGTAGATGTGTCCTGGGTGGGTGTGTCCTGGGTAGGTGTGTCCTGGGTAGGTGTGTCCTGGGTAGGTGTGTACTGGGTGGGTGTGTCCTGGGTAGGTGTGTCCTGGGTAGGTGTGTCCTGGGTAGGTGTGTACTGGGTGGGTGTGTACTGGGTGGGTGTGTCCTGGGTAGGTGTGTACTTGGTGGGTGTGTCCTGGGTAGGTGTGTCCTGGGTAGGTGTGTCCTGGGTAGGTGTGTCCTGGGTAGGTGTGTCCTGGGTAGATGTGTACTGGGTAGGTGTGTCCTGGGTGGCTGTGTCCTGGGTAGGTGTGTCCTGGGTAGATGTGTCCTGGGTGGGTGTGTCCTGGGTAGGTGTGTCCTGGGTAGGTGTGTCCTGGGTAGGTGTGTACTGGGTGGGTGTGTCCTGGGTAGGTGTGTCCTGGGTAGGTGTGTCCTGGGTAGGTGTGTACTGGGTGGGTGTGTCCTGGGTAGGTGTGTCCTGGGTAGGTGTGTCCTGGGTAGGTGTGTCCTGGGTAGGTGTGTACTGGGTGGGTGTGTACTGGGTGGGTGTGTCCTGGGTAGGTGTGTACTTGGTGGGTGTGTCCTGGGTAGGTGTGTCCTGGGTAGGTGTGTCCTGGGTAGGTGTGTCCTGGGTAGGTGTGTACTGGGTGGGTGTGTCCTGGGTAGGTGTGTCCTGGGTAGGTGTGTCCTGGGTAGGTGTGTCCTGGGTAGGTGTGTCCTGGGTAGGTGTGTCCTGGGTGGGTGTGTACTGGGTGGGTGTGTCCTGGGTAGGTGTGTCCTGGGTAGGTGTGTCCTGGGTAGGTGTGTCCTGGGTAGGTGTGTACTGGGTGGGTGTGTCCTGGGTAGGTGTGTCCTGGGTAGGTGTGTCCTCGGTAGGTGTGTCCTGGGTAGGTGTGTCCTGGGTGGGTGTGTACTGGGTGGGTGTGTCCTCGGTAGGTGTGTCCTCGGTAGGTGTGTCCTGGGTAGGTGTGTCCTGGGTAGGTGTGTCCTGGGTAGGTGTGTACTGGGTGGGTGTGTCCTGGGTGGGTGTGTCCTGGGTAGGTGTGTACTGGGTAGGTGTGTACTGGGTAGGTGTGTCCTGGGTGGGTGTGTCCTGGGTAGGTGAATACTGGGTGGGTGTGTCCTGGGTAGGTGTGTACTGGGCGGGTGTGTACTGGGTGGGTGTGTCCTGGGTAGGTGTGTCCTGGGTAGGTGTGTCCTGGGTGGGTGTGTCCTGGGTGGGTGTGTCCTGGGTAGGTGTGTCCTGGGTAGGTGTGTACTGGGTGGGTGTGTCCTCGGTAGGTGTGTCCTGGGTAGGTGTGTACTGGGTGGGTGTGTCCTGGGTAGGTGTGTCCTGGGTAGGTGTGTCCTGGTTGGGTGTGTCCTGGGTGGGTGTGTCCTGGGTAGGTGTGTCCTGGGTAGGTGTGTCCTGGGTGGGTGTGTCCTGGGTGGGTCTGTCCTGGGTAGGTGTGTCCTGGGTGGGTGTGTCCTGGGTGGGTGTGTCCTGGGTAGGTGTGTCCTGGGTAGGTGTATCCTGGATGGGTGTGTCCTGGGTGGGTGTGTCCTGGGTAGGTGTGTACTGGGTGGGTGTGTCCTCGGTAGGTGTGTCCTGGGTAGGTGTGTCCTGGGTAGGTGTGTACTGGGTGGGTGTGTCCTGGGTGGGTGTGTCCTGGGTAGGTGTGTACTGGGTGGGTGTGTCCTGGGTGGGTGTGTCCTGGGTGGGTGTGTCCTGGGTGGGTGTGTCCTGGGTGGGTGTGTCCTGGGTGGGTGTGTCCTGGGTGGGTGTGTCCTGGGTGGGTGTGTCCTGGGTAGGTGTGTACTGGGTAGGTGTGTCCTGGGTAGGTGTGTCCTGGGTAGGTGTGTACTGGGTAGATGTGTCCTGGGTAGGTGTGTCCTGGGTAGGTGTGTCCTGGGTAGATGTGTACTGGGTAGGTGTGTCCTGGGTGGGTGTGTCCTGGGTAGGTGTGTCCTGGGTAGATATGTCCTGGGTGGGTGTGTCCTGGGTAGGTGTGTCCTGGGTAGGTGTGTCCTGGGTAGGTGTGTCCTGGGTAGGTGTGTACTGGGTGGGTGTGTCCTGGGTAGGTGTGTCCTGGGTAGGTGTGTCCTGGGTAGGTTTGTCCTGGGTAGGTGTGTACTGGGTCGGTGTGTACTGGGTGGGTGTGTCCTGGGTAGTTGTGTACTTGGTGGGTGTGTCCTGGGTAGGTGTGTCCTGGGTAGGTGTGTCCTGGGTAGGTGTGTCCTGGGTAGGTGTGTCCTGGGTAGGTGTGTACTGGGTGGGTGTGTCCTGGGTAGGTGTGACCTGGGTAGGTGTGTCCTCGGTAGGTGTGTCCTGGGTAGGTGTGTCCTGGGTGGATTTGTACTGGGTGGGTGTGTCCTGGTAGGTGTGTCCTGGGTAGGTGTGTCCTGGGTAGGTGTGTCCTGGGTAGGTGTGTCCTGGGTGGGTGTGTACTGGGTGGGTGTGTCCTGGGTAGGTGTGTCCTCGGTAGGTGTGTCCTGGGTGGGTGTGTCCTGGGTGGGTGTGTACTGGGTGGGTGTGTCCTCGGTAGGTGTGTCCTGGGTAGGTGTGTCCTGGGTAGGTGTGTCCTGGGTAGGTGTGTACTGGGTGGGTGTGTCCTGGGTGGGTGTGTCCTGGGTAGGTGTGTACTGGGTAGGTGTGTACTGGGTAGGTGTGTCCTGGGTGGGTGTGTCCTGGGTAGGTGTGTACTGGGTGGGTGTGTCCTGGGTGGGTGTGTACTGGGTGGGTGTGTACTGGGTGGGTGTGTCCTGGGTAGGTGTGTCCTGGGTAGGTGTGTACTGGGTGGGTGTGTCCTGGGTAGGTGTGTACTGGGTAGGTGTGTACTGGGTGGGTGTGTCCTGGGTGGGTGTGTCCTGGGTAGGTGTGTCCTGGGTAGGTGTGTACTGGGTGTGTGTGTCCTGGGTGGGTGTGTCCTGGGTAGGTGTGTCCTGGGTGGGTGTGTACTGGGTAGGTGTGTACTGGGTAGGTGTGTCCTGGGTAGGTGTGTCCTGGGTGGGCGTGTACTGGGTGGGTGTGTCCTGGGTAGGTGTGTCCTGGGTAGGTGTGTCCTGGGTAGATGTGTCCTGGGTAGGTGTGTCCTGGGTAGGGGTGTACTGGGTAGGTGTGTCCTGGGTGGGTGTGTCCTGGGTAGGTGTGTACTGGGTGGGTGTGTCCTGGGGAGGTGTGTCCTGGGTAGGTGTGTCCTCGGTAGGTGTGTCCTGGGTCGGCTGCGACAGGGGCCTGTTGCTGTGGCTGCCCCCCTCGTCGCTGGGTGTGGCCCGCCGGTGTCGCCGCACTCGCACTAGATGGGGGCGGCATCTCCCTGGTGCTCTGGGTCTGTCCCTGGCTCGTGGCCGTCCTGGATCGTCCTGGGGGCATCGTATGCCTGAAGGGCCGGGTCTGTCCCTGGCTCGTGGCCACCCTGGATCGTCCTCGCGGCGGTCGGCATCCGCGGGGACAGGTGGGTCTACCTTTGATCCTGCAATACACAATACAGCATGGTTAGACACGCAGACAGGAATAAGGGGATATGGGGAAGGGGGGATATGGGGAAGGGGGATATGGGGTAAGGGGGGATATGGGAAAGAGAGGATATGGGGAAGGGGGAAAAGGGGAAGGGGATATGGGGAAGGGGGATAGAGGGGATATGGGGGAAGGGGGGATATGGGGGAAGGGGGGATAGGGGGATGGGGGATATGGGAAAGAGAGGATATGGGGAAGGGGGGAAAAGGGGAAGGGGGATGTGGGGAAGGGGGCTATGGGTATATGGGGAAGGGGGATATGGGGAAGGGGGAATAGGGGGAAGGGGGGATAGGGGGAAGGGGGATATGGGGGAAGGGGGGATATTGGGAAGAGGGATATGGGGGATTGGAGGAAGGGAGATATGGGGCAAGGGGGGATATGGGGAAGGGGATATGGGGGAAGGGGATACAGGGGATACGGGAGAGATGGGGGATATGGGGGAAGGGGATATGGGGAAGGGGGTTATGGGGGAAAGGGGATGTGGGGAAGGGGGGATTAGGGGAAGGGATATGGGGAAGGGGGGATTAGGGGAAGGGGATATGGGGAAGGGGGATATGGGGAAGGGGGATATGGGGGAAGTTTGGATATGGGGATATGGTGGAAGGGGGATTTGGGGATGGGGGATATGGGAAAGAGAGGATATGGGGAAGGGGGGAAAAGGGGAAGGGGGATATGGGGAAGGGGCTATGGGTATATGGGGCAAGGGGGGATATGGGGGATGGGGATACAGGGGATACGGGACAGATGGGGGATATGGGGGAAGGGGATATGGGGAAGGGGGTTATGGGGGAAAGGGGATGTGGGGAAGGGGGGATTAGGGGAAGGGATATGGGGAAGGGGGGATTAGGGGAGGGGATATGGGGAAGGGGGATATGGGGAAGGGGGATATGGGGGAAGTTTGGATATGGGGATATGGTGGAAGGGGGATATGGGGAAGGGGGATATGGGGAAGGGGATATGGGGAAAGGGATACAGGGGATACGGGAGATATGGGGGATATGGGGGAAGGGGGATATGGGGAAGGGGGATATGGGGGAAAGGGGGATATGGGGAAGGGGGGATTAGGGGAAGGGGATATGGGGAAGCGGGGATATGGGGAAGGGGGATATGGGGGCAGTTTGGATATGGGGATATGGGGAAGGGGGGATTAGGGGAAGGGGATATGGGGAAGGGGGATATGGGGAAGGGGGATATGGGGGAAGTTTGGATATGGGGATATGGTGGAAGGGGGATTTGGGGATGGGGGATATGGGAAAGAGAGGATATGGGGAAGGGGGGAAAAGGGGAAGGGGGATATGGGGAAGGGGCTATGGGTATATGGGGCAAGGGGCGATATGGGGGATGGGGATACAGGGGATACGGGACAGATGGGGGATATGGGGGAAGGGGATATGGGGAAGGGGGTTATGGGGGAAAGGGGATGTGGGGAAGGGGGGATTAGGGGAAGGGATATGGGGAAGGGGGGATTAGGGGAGGGGATATGGGGAAGGGGGATATGGGGAAGGGGGATATGGGGGAAGTTTGGATATGGGGATATGGTGGAAGGGGGATATGGGGAAGGGGGATATGGGGAAGGGGATATGGGGAAAGGGATACAGGGGATACGGGAGATATGGGGGATATGGGGGAAGGGGGATATGGGGAAGGGGGATATGGGGGAAAGGGGGATATGGGGAAGGGGGGATTAGGGGAAGGGGATATGGGGAAGCGGGGATATGGGGAAGGGGGATATGGGGGCAGTTTGGATATGGGGATATGGTGGAAGGGGATATGGGGAAGGGGGGATATGGAGGAAGGGGGGAGTATGGGGTTATGGGGAAGGGGGGATATGGGGGAAGGGGGAATATGGGGGAAGGGGATATAGGGAAGGGGGATATGGGGAAGGGGGGATATGGGGAAGGGGATGTGGAGGAAGGGGATATGAGGAAGGGGTATATGGGGAAGGGGGATATGGGGGATGGCGGATATGGGGAAGGAGGGATATGGGGTGATATGGGGAAGGGGGATATGGGGGAAGGGGATATTGGGAAGGGGGGATATGGAGAAGGGGCGATATGGGGAAGGGGGATATGGGGAAGGGGATATGGGGGAAGGGGGGATATGGGGAAGGGGATATGGGAGATATGGGGATGGGGATATGGGGAAAGGGATATGGGGAAGGGGATATGGGGAAGGGGGATATGGGGGAAAGGGGGATATGGTGGAAGGGGATATGGGGGAAGGGGGGATATGGGGGAAGGGGGATATGGGGAAGGAGGGATATGGGGAAGGGGATATGGGGAAGGAGGGATATGGGTATATAGGGAAGTGGGGATATAGGGAAGTGGGGATATGGGGAAGGGGGATATGGGGAAGGGGTATATGGGGAAGGGGGGTATGGGGAAGGGGTCACGCCACTCCTAGCCCATTCCCGGGCGGAGAATTCGCGAAGTTCCGGGCGGCCCTACACCGGAGTGATTCACGCCATTTTTGGCGCTGGCGTCGGGCTATCGCGCCGATTATCGGAGAATCCCGCCCCAGCTCTCTATTGTTGACAAAATTTCTGACTGTGGGTTCGACCAGGGATAAACTCCCTAAGGTCCAAAGAAATGACTAACATAGAACAGACAGTGCAGAAGGGGGCCATTCGGCCCATCGAGTCTGCATCGACCCACTTAAGCCCTCACTTTCACCCTATCCCCGTAACCCAATAACCCCTCCTAAACATTTTGGTTACTAAGGGCAATTTATCATGGCCAATCCACCTACCCTGTACGTCTTTGGGCTGTGGGAGGAAACCGGAGCACCCGGATGAAACCCATGCAGACACGGAGAGAACGTGCAGACTCCGCACAGTCAGGGAATTGAACCTGAGATCCTGGTGCTGTGAAGCCACAGTGCTACTGTGCTGCCTGACTAAGGGTGTGATTTAACTAAAACAATACACAGGGCGGGAATTACTCATCGGGAAACAGGCGCCCTGGCTGATGAGAGGATGTGGGTCACGGAGAGTCGCGGCCGTGGGCTGTCGGTCCTGACACTGGCTGGGCTGGCTGCGGGGGTGGGGGTGGGGGGTGGTGATGGGGGGAAGAGCCCTGGGGCCAGGGTGACCCCTCTACCAGACTGGGGCAGTGCCCAGGCACAGACCGCCATTGCCGCGGCCTGCTTGGCAGCCGCCTTGGCCGCCCAAGGAAGTGCCGCATGAGGCCTCGTGTGTACCGGCACCGCCTGTCATTCGAGGACCTGCCGGACCCGGCAAGCTGTCAAAGACTCCGGCTGAGCAGGGAGACCAAACAGCATGTCTGCCAAATCATGGCGCACCTGGCACCATGGGTATATGGAGGATGACACCTGTTTCAGGCGCACAGTGGGGACCTCTCCGGGATCTCACAAATCACATGTGTATCCGTGCCATCACGGAGGCCCTATATGCCCAGTCGGCACAATACATCCACTTCAATGTGGACCGAGTCCACCCCAATGCCCGGGTAGCAGGGTTCGCCACCATCGCCGAGATGCCGCCGATCGATGGGGTGCATGTCGCCCTACAAGCACCTGCAGATGACAGGCCACTTTACACAAACAGAAAGAGGTTCCACTTGTTGAACGTGCAGCCAATATGCGACCATCAGATACGCACGACACCCGGACCAGTCCACCTACCCTGCACAGTTTTGACTTCCTGAGAGCCATTTTGCCTGAACTACACTGTGTCACTTACCCATGTGGAGCGCAGGAGGTGTTGTCCTTTTCTGACATTTGATTCTGATTTGCTTATGGACCCCACGGCTGCCCACCTCCGCTGCGACCCCCGTTGAGACCTTCCTCTCACCTTTGAGCATGTGGAAATAAACTTATCATATTGAGCTCATTCTATCTAGAGTTTGCTGTGGGCTATTAATAGATATCGGATCACACCGAAACAAAGGGGTTGGGAAATACATCATCGCTTCTGAAGGAGAAATCAAAGTCAAAACACTTTTCTGTTTATGGAGGGGCGGTGAGGGTAGAAATCACCACACTGAAAGGCAGCACGTTGGTGCAGTGGGTTAGTATTGCTGCCTCACATCGCCATGGTCCCAGGTTCGATCCCGGCCCTGGGTCACTGTCCGTGTAGAGTTTGCACATTCTCCCCGTGTTTGCGGGTTTCGTCCCCACAACACAAAGATGTGCAGGGTAGGTGGATTGGCCACACTAAATTGCCCCTTAATTGGAAAAAAATGAATTGGGTACTCTAAATTTATTTTTAAAAAGATATCAGGGCTGATTAAATTAATCACCCCCCCCCCCCCCCCCCACTGGTCTGTAACACTAGGAAATATAGTTGTGTTCTGCCAAACCACTACTTGTGGTTTCTAGCTTGGGGCAGGATGAGTAATCAGCTTGCACAGAACGGCCAGAACCGTGGACCATTGTGGAAGGTCTGCTGCCAGACAGTAAGAACCGTGACTTTAAGTAACTGCACATGTACTGTTCCCGGTGCAACTACTGTACTGGATCTGTGGAACTCATCCTGCAGCCCAATTAGGTCAGGTTCCAGGGCAGTGAGAGCCGCAACATATTGTATTTCTGTCATAGGTGTGTATCTACCACTCGCCCTAGTATCTGGCTCTTTATAATGCCACTGAATAAAGTCCTCATGTGGAGTTGGCTGTGTAGTTCTCTCAAATATTGTGTGTTGCTTATTCAGGCAGTATTCATGACTCAATAACATTACTATATTTATTGATTTTTTTTTTTTAATGTTTTTATCTGACTACAGTTGAGAGGTGAGTGAAACTGGTCTATGTAGCTGCTGTAGATTCTGATTTATCTTTATTCTGACTTGGCTACCTCCACAGATTGAGGAAGACTTCCCTTATTTTCCTTTGCCTGAAGGCATGCATCTCTTGTGGTACCATCTACCATTTCTGTGTGCTATTTTCAGTTCTTGTTCAGTTAATGAAAATGACTCTGCAGCACTGTCCCTGTCCTCAATACCTAATATCTTGTCCTCACGTCCAGAGCCCCCCACAGGCTCAGTCCCACCAATACAGTCTTCACCCTATTTCTGTACGGTGCTCCAGCTCTCTGGTCTGTATTCAGCTCATGGTAATTCCTCTTTGCCTGCTTGTCTTGGGCACTACATACTAACTGGTATTGCTGTCACCACCAATAAGAAGGACTGACAATTTCTACTGTTTTCTCCTTAGCTGTTAGTTTAACCTACAAGCTTCAAAGCATTTCTTTCAGGCTTAAAGTTCGCTAACCATCTGATTGCAATGCAAGCTTTGTTGACTGTCTACGGGGCTCTATTTTGGACTACATCACTTTGTTGCCCTGGCTCTTATTTGTTTTGATTCCTTCTAGAAAGCAAACTGTGTCTTGAAACAAAAACAATAATTGCTGGAAACTCACATTTCTGTCTGATTCAATTATCTGTCAGCATTTGTCTGGATAGAGCAGACCAGTTGAAGTTTCTTGTTTTTCTTCAGAACAACACCTCTGTTCAGTCTGCAAGCATTGACCCTCAGATTCCGGTGTCCTGTCACTTTAATTCTTCATCTTGTTCTCACGCTGTTATCACTGTACTTGGCCAGCTGCATTTTTCCAGTGAAGCTCATAGCAAGCTTGAGGAACATCACCTTGGGTGGAATTTTATGGAGCCTGCCAATAGCACAGTGAGTGTGTTAGGTGGGAAATTTTGATTTCCTGACAGCAGGTTGAGATGCAGGGATTAAATGAGTTGTGCGTTTGTGGCGTTTTAGACCTCGCGCCAACCTGTGGTGGGTTTCCACTTGAAATACATGTTCATGCCGTGAACATTCTTTTGCATAAATCAATTTATTTACACCCTACTTTCAGGATAAAGTCAGTGGCACTGAAGAATCTTGTGGCACCTGGTTCACATTTGTTAAAAGCTGGTGAGCACCAGTCAGCTTTGTGTAGTTGTGTCTGAGGCTGGTGGTTTTCCTTGTTGAAATCTGTGGCATGAGGGGCAGGAGCTGGAGAATGGCAGCTTGGATGGAAGCTTGGGATTGGCACGGCCGAGCCAGTGTTGAAGAGGGGGGCGGGGGGCGGGGGGGATTGCGATCAGAGACATGGAGGAGTGGAATAGCGATCTTTGGAAGGACAGAGGGTGGGGTTGGGGCATGAAGAAGCGGAAGAGTAAAGGGTCTAATGTCCTTTGTGTGGTGAGAGGGCATGGAGGGAACAGTCAAGATAAGAGAATAATAATAATAATCTTTATTATAATAATCTTTATTGTCACAAGTAGGCTCGCATTGCAATGAAGTTACTGTGAAAAGTCCCTAGATGTCACTTTCCGGCGCCTGTTTGGGATGAGGGGCCTAAAGGTTGGTGTCAGTACTGTCCACATATGGGTCCATCGCAGGGTGTTGGCTGGCAGAGTCCTTACAGGGCTTTGAGTTCACATACAACGTCTCAATTACTCCTACTGAGAATGATCTTGGACAATGTCCTTTGCAATATATAGAAGGGAGGGCTAGCTGAGCCTGCAAGTTACAGACAAAGTCTCACAGAATGGCAAATACAACGCTCGGCACTAATGTGAACATCCAATAAAGAGTGACTACAAAAACACAACATTGTTCCTTCCACAAAGAAGAAACGTCCCTAACTCCCCTGTAACGATCAATATGCGCCAACAATGAACTTTCTCACTAAGCTAATCTCAACAAATAATGATGATGCACACATGAATGAAATTAAAGCAAACTAATGTGACATATTCATAAGTGAAATTTAAATTTAAAAAAACACCCTGCCACTTTTTTGTTCTCAATAGGTCTAATGTTAATGGCAATATGAAGATAAAATGAGAGGGTGAATTGGGGCCTGTTCTGGATGAGGAGGTGTGGAGCGAGGCTCTTGGTAGGGTCAATTACACGTCTCCCTGTGCTCGGCTTAGTTCAAGGTGGGGTTCATCTAACCAAGGCAAGGGTGAGTGTTTTTTGGGTGGTTGGAACGACAGGTGTGAGTGGTGTTCTTGGGGACTGGCTAGTCATACTTATAAGTTCTGGTAGTGTCCCATATTGTTAAGCTTTTGGGTCTCTTTCTTTAACACCATGTCAGAGATTCTTAATGTCGAACTGGAGCCTTGTACGTTGGTGGCTGTTTTTGGGATCTCAGACTCATTGGTGCTGTAGACGGGTGTGAAGGCGGTTGTCCTCGCCTTTGCCTCGTTCATAGCCCAGAGGCGGGTTCTGCTTGGATAGAGGCCTCCTACTCTGCCAGTGCCTCGGCTTGGTTGGGTGACCTGATGGATTTGGAAAAGGTCAAGTACATCGTGAGGGGTTTGGTAGAAGGGTTCTGCCTAAGATGGCATCCAGTCATTTGATTTTTTAAGTAGTCAGTCTCCGTCAGTTGTTAAGGTTTTTTAAAAAGTTTAATGTGGGGGGGGGGGGGGGGGTAGGATTGGATGTGTTATTGGTTGTTGATTGTGTTCTTTTTACATTGTAACTTGAAGCATCTGTTTTGTATTATGTTATTTTGTTCTAATGAAAAAGTTTTCAATAAAAATATTTCTAAAAAAATGTTAATGGCAATAAAATTAGGCAGGAAAGTTTTGGCTGTGATGCAGAGCTTCCCTGTTGTATAGCATTGTAAGTTGACAGCAGGTTTCACCATTGAAAATTGTGTCCTGCCGTCTGCTCACATGTGTCTCCTGTGCACTTTAAAGTATGCGGGTCTGGCACATAAAGGGTTAATGTAGGTCAGAATACAGTTCCATCCACATAATAATGTAAAAGAACACATGACGTGCACCGAGGGGTCAGTATAGTGTTGACCAGAGCCATGTGTGCAAGCAAGCATGGAGAAAGCTCGTCGCTTGACACTTTTACTGTATATATATACATAGTTCTTGCAGTTAATAAATACACACAGATAACCTATTTAAAACTCTGAGTACTTCATTGAGACTTAACAAACAGTATTCAAAACCCAACAACATGACGGCAGCAAATGGAAAACCCAAAAATGTCACAATAATGCAGAGAAAAACTACAATCCTCCAAGACTAAAGAAAAATTCAAAGAAATATTCTGACCAGAAGAAAAGCTCCACAGAGAAAAATCACCATGGAAAAATTCAAAGAAAGACTTGGAAGCTGAAGGCAGAAATTTAAAATTCCTCACTGTAGGAGAAGATTCCACAGGATATGGGCAGCACAGTCGCACCAGTGGATAGCACTGTGGCTTCACAGCGCCAGGGTCCCAGGTTCGATTCCCCGCTGGGTCACTGTCTGTGCGGAGTCTTCACTTTCTCCCCGTGTCTGCGTGGGATTCCTCCGGGTGCTCCGGTTTCCTCCCACAATCCAAAGACGTGCAGGTTAGGTGGATTGGCCATGCAAAATTGCCCTTAGTGTCCAAAATGGTTAGGAAGGGTTATTGGGTTACACTGAGGGCTTAAGTGGGTCGGTGCAGACTCGATGGGTCAAATGGCCTCCTTCTGCACTGTATGTTCTCTGTTCTCTGTTCTATGATATCTTGGACATGCAGCAAAGGGCAAGATCAAAGCTTCCATAGCCCTAAAATAGAGCAGTCTGCAGCTAGTCAATTCAAGCAACCATTGTTTATATTTTCTTCAAGGCTGAGTGTGAACACCATTGCAGCAGGAACCTGCCAGAAACAGCAAGCGTGGGTAAACACTTTGGGCTGGATTCTTCCGCCCTGCCGGCTGGAAGATCGGCAAGGGCGAGACGCGGATAATGGTGAGGTCCATTGACCTTGGGTGGGATTCTCCAGTCGTCGGGCGGATGCGGCCGGAGATTCCCGTCCTTTGTCTTTGAATGAAAGGTGGCACCATCTGAAATTTCAGCAACTTCAGAAAGCCAAACCTACATTTAATCACGGATCAGAAATCCACTCAATTTGGACTTATTAAGACCCGGGTCAATTATGTAATTGGAGACTTTGGAGAAAAATATCCTTTAGATACAGGATTGCATTAGGTTAGATAAATAGATAGACGCTGAAAACAAGTTAACACACTGCTTTATTTGATGGGCCCATTGGCAGACAACATTATTGCTAGACAAGGAATAAATAAATCATCTGCTAAATTTGAAGAAGTACTAAAATCATTCAATGTTTGATTTAACCTAGGAAGTAACAATATCTTCAAAAGCACTAAATTTAATAAGTGTGTCCAGCAGCCATAATAACTCATTCATTAATGATCAGTACAGAATGGCTGAAGGCTGCGAATATGGAGATCTAAAATCTGACCCTATCAGGGATAGAATAGTTATAGAAGCAATGGATGATGTATTCTCAGATGCGTTGCAAACGAAGGAAGTTCTGACCCTTGAGAAAACTATCTGTATTGTTAGACAGTCTGAACTCTTGTGAGTGGTACAAGTTCATTTTAAGAGGAGAAAGTAAATCCCACAGTCCAGTTAGTTAAACAACACAGAAACAGGGACACGCCAAGCTAAAGGAAACAATACCCTAACGACCAGTACAGTGGCCATGTCAGCCTTGTGGAGCAAAGTGCCCCCACAGGCGAGATCAATGTCCACCAATTTCAGCCCAATGCTTTCAATGTAACAGAATTGGACACTTTGGAAACTGTGCAAGGCGAAAACATCTGCACACGCACAAAACCCAAAGATGATTCATGAGGCTGAGACTGTACATTAAGATACTGAATGTCATCCAATTTGGTGAGGCCTAAGATCCAGGAATCATATTGGAATGCAGACATTTTGGTTAACGGCTGTCTCACAAACTTTAAATTGGACACGGGAGGCAGTGCCACGGTCCTATAAGACAAAGAACCGTGGCTGAGACCTCTGGCTTCGAACAGCAGTCACACCACTCTAAGGGCCCAGAGGAATCCGATTTCCAGTCTTAGGCATTATTCAGAAACCACGACGGTATACTGGCAAACATATTTTCGAGCTGATGTACGTCATCTGCAATCAGTCTTTTTTGCTCGTGAGCAGACATGCTTGTGTAGACCTGAATCTCCTCAACATGGCAGATGTCAAGACCACCATTGTTGTAAACAATGCAGAACTGCAAGTTCCTGAGATGTGAAACAAGAAAGAATATCCTGACTGGGACTTCGTCTCTGAACTGTTTTCTCTCTTTGCAGAATGGGTTCGTCCACTTTCGTTACAGGTGCTGGAGAGCCATAACTGGTCCGACCAGCCAACCACTCAAATGCTTACGATGCCTCCAGTGGAGGGTAAACAAGAGAGCAACCAACAACCAGAAGGGCCTCAACCTCTAGCTTCCAACGACTGTTTATGAGGCCAACACTCTGACCACAGAACAAACACTACAATTCCCAGCCAGCACGACAGTGCCATAGATGATACGGGAACCAAGTAGCAGCTGTGCAAAGCTCACAGCATGCCACACAGCCAAAAGCAAAGATGAGCTTACCAAAAATCCTCAAGTTATAACAGGAAAGGCCATCTTCTGTCACAGAGTATACTGCAATGGCCCACACACCAAAAGAAGAAGAGAAAAGAACAAAGGCACGGAGACGAGCACAATATTCATCCACACCACAAGAAATGGGATGGCACAACAATCGCCTATCATCACAGCTGCTGACTTGACAAAGAGCAGTTCAATACCAAGGAACGGAAAAGGAGGATGAAAAGATGCTCAAATTCCAGGGCAGCCCCCAAATCAACCAGGTTTACCTGCAACGGCAGAGCCTACCACTCCTCCGACAGTCATGTGAATGAGATATGGAAGGGATATAAGACCTTCACACCACCTGACTTGAAGAGAGGAGATAGGGTAGTAGTAACAATGTAAAATCATAGAATCATAAAATCACTTCAGTGCAGAAGGAGGCCACTCAGCCCATCGAGTCTGCACCGACCCTTCGAAAGTGCACCCTACCTAAGCCCAATCCCCCGCCCTATCCCCGTAACCCCATCCAATCTTTGGACACTAAGGGGTAATTTAACATTACCAATCCACCTAACCTGCACATCTTTGGAGGTGGGCAGGTCATTTAATTGGCCAGGAAGGTGGCAGGTAAGCGCTGTGCTGCCTTTTGCTTTTCTGGTCAATCTGACCAACACAAGCTACTAACATGTTCTCAGGGTTTTCACCAGTGTTGTTTGGAGGAGATGTTGTTGTGGTAATGTCATTGGGTTACCAATCCAGAGGCCTAGATTAATGCTCTGGGGATGTAGGTTAAGTGGCAGTTGGTATAATTTAAATTCAGTTAATAAATCTGGAATTGAAAGCTAGTTTCAGTAATGGTGATTGTGGTGATGTGCATCACTGTAAATACATGTAAGCTAGACAGACACTAGAGGGAGCACCAGAAACATCACACACACACACAAACTCAACCAATAGATAAGTTAGATGGGAGGCGACCAATGGACATTCACGATACACAAGGAGGTGACAAGACCACAGGGGGGCATTACACCAACCCATACATAAAGGACACCACACACATGATCAGCCCCCTTTCGGCCAGTGGAGACAGTCAGTGAGGAGAGGCACAGGGTTGATTCATTATCACACCCACCACGTGGAAGACAACAGCTGGTTAGTCAGTTTAGGTAGCTACAATAGGATTAGCAGTAATGTCGAACTCAAGTTATAAAAGTGTACATAGTGTAAATAAATGAGTTGAAGTTATTTACACGTCTCGACCTTCCTTGACAAATACAACACAAGGAAGCCGCTTATGTTACAAAGGAAACATAACAAAACAGTGATCATGACAGCTATCCGTAATTGTTGTTTAAAAACCCATCTGGTTCACGATGCCCCCTTAGGAAGGAAATCTGCCTTTCTTACCCAGTCTGGCCTACAAGTGACTCAAGACCCAATGTGGTTGACTCTTAACTGCCCTCTGAGATGGCCTAACGAGCCACTTAGTTTAATGGCAATTAGGGATGGACAGCAAATGGGCAAACCACATTCCCTGATAGAGTAAAGAAACAAAAACGCGAGCCAAACATTGGGAGACCATAAGCCCATAAGACATAGGAGCAAAATTAGGCCACTCGGCCCATCGAGTCTGCTTCGCCATTCAATCATGGTTGATATTTTTCTCATCCCCATTCTCCTGCCTTCTCCTCATAACCCCAGGTCCCATTATTAATCAAGAACCTATCTATCTCTGTCTTAAAGACACTCAGTAATTTGTCCTCCACAGCCTTCTGCGGCAAAGAGTTCCACAGATTCACCACCCTCTGGCTGAAGAAATTCCTCCTCATTTCAGTTTTCAAGGATCGTCCCTTTAGTTTGAGATGGTGTCCTCTGGTTCTAGTTTTTCCTACAATTGGAAACATCCTCTCTACGTCCACTCTATCCAGAAAGAACGAGAGTAGCTCAGGGCAACTCTCCCCGATGATACAGCTGGGGAAAGAAAACAAATTGTTTAGTACTGAAAAGAGATGCATGTTGCCAAATCTTAAATTTGACGTCCTTGTGTTTGTCCTGATGAGTACGTGCTTTGACACCAGATCTCTCTATTCAGCTACAGTACGTAACCCAATGACATTACGACAGGAGGAAGATTGCCAGGACACAAGAAAATTCCTCATAAGTACTTAGTCTATAAGACCAGGTCAGAGGCTAGATTTTCTGTGGCAAGTAACTCCCTTCCTAACTGGCCAAAGCCTGTCCAAGGCACAAGTCAGGAGTGTGATGGAATACTTATCTGGATGAGTGCGGTTTCAAAAACACTCAAGAAGCTTCACACCAAACAGGACAAACCAACCCACTTGATTGGCTCTCCATTCACCATCTGAAACATACACTCCCTCCACTGTTGGCACACCGTAGCAGCTGTGCGTACCATCTATAAAATGTAATCCAATAATTCATCAAGGCTCCTTTGACTGCAGCTTACAAACACATGACTCTATCACCTAGAAGAACAAGGCCATGGGACCACCATCATCTATAAGTTCCCCTCCAAATTAAACATCATCCTGACTTGAAAATATATCACAGTTCTTTCACTGCCATTGTGTCAAGATACACAAACTCCCTCTGTAACAGCAATGTAGGTGGACCTACACCAAATTGACTGCATTGTTCAAGAAGATGGCTTACCACCACCGTCAAGGATAGGGGATGACAATGAATGCTGGCCTTGTCAGAAATGCTCACATCCCATGAATGAATAAAAATAAATTGAGTCCAAAATAGTGAGTAATTTCAGAGGTCTCCCAAAGGAAATTGAAACCAGGATAAAAGGAGTCATGAAGTGGAGGTGAAATTCCCGGGAATGGAAGATGAATGGATAGATGGATGAAGGAGGGGAAGTACCCGCAGGAGCAGAAAGTTCAAAAGGAAGGGTCGCCACAGCACCAGAAGAGGGGGAGCATCTCAGTGAACATCTCCAGACATTAACGTTCCTCTGCAAGATAAGGGAATATATTCTGTGATGAAACAAGTCATTCTAAAAAGAAAAGGGATGACAGCAAAACCAAAAACAGCCTGATAATAACCGATAGCCAAACATTTCAGAAAGTGCAGTGTGCATGCTTATAACCTTAAACACTTTTTAAAAAAAGCTTTTCAAGTCACCAAGAGGTTTGGTAACAGCCTGTATAGCATTGGCACGGTAGCATTGTGGATAGCACAATTGCTTCACAGCTCCAGGGTCCCAGGTTCGATTCCAGCTTGGGTCACTGGCTGTGCGGAGTCTGCACATCCTCCCCGTGTGTGCGTGGGTTTCCTCCGGGTGCTCCGCCTCCCACAGTCCAAAGATGTGCAGGTTAGATGGATTGGCCATGATAAATTGCCCTAAGTGTCCAAAATTGCCCTTTGTGTTGGGTGGGGTTACTGGGTTATGGGGTTATGGGGATAGAGTGGAGATGTTGACCTTGGGTAGGGTGCTCTTTCCAAGAGCCGGTGCAGACTCGATGGGCCGAATGGCCTCCTTCTGCACTGTAAATTCTATGATAATCTATGTATACTTTTTAAACATGAATTTGTACTGGAGTCACAGGGTACTCAATGTGAAGCTATTGACTGAAGCTGGTCACATCCATTGCTTTAGTATACACAGGAGGTTAATCAACAACCTGACTGCTGGACTACACTTTCACTTTCATATTGCTGTGGATCTGAAATGGTAACACAACAATTCATAAGTTATTGTATAACTGCAGCCAAAAACATCTCACTGGGCTACAATAATACCCAAAGGAATTGACAAAAGAGGATGCTAGTGGAACTTGTACTGAATAACTACGGTTGTGCAGCTCTTTCATGCACATCAGCAACACGTCATGTCATGTGTATTTTGCTTGAAGGCAGGTCCTTGGCTCATTGTCCGCTGATGCTTCATCCCGAGCTGTTTTTCTTGGCAGTTTTTGTCAGTGGTGGTTTGCCATTGTCTTCCACTCTCAGGGACATGGTGAGGAGGCAGGTCCCAAGTCTACCTCGGCTGGAACAGGAATCAAATCCACACTGTTGCCATCTCTGAGCCACACACCCACCATCCAGCTAACTGAACTAAACAGCTCTTACTCGTAACACAAGGGGGGTATAAATGTTCATTCCCAAAAGCATTAGCTACTGTAGAAAAGCTAGCCTTACAATATAGCAAACCAAGCAAAATATCAACTGATAAGTAGATGAAGGAAAGGAATGGGTAACTTAGTTATTCCAGTTTGAGGGCAGAAGCAAGTGGATAAAGAAGACAGTCTTTGTGATGGTGGAACTATAGCCCATATAAGAAAAACAGTAAAATGGAATGACCAGTGGCACCATGGTGCAATACACTAACTACATCAATTTAATACTATTCAGATACCTTTCATGATTCAGACTTCCTACAAACTGAAACATGGTCGGATGTGTGAAGTAATAGGGATGGGGTGGTGGTGGGGGGGAACTATAATGCATTTCACCATTGATACTCACACGGGGAAATGTAACAGCAGACAACTCTGACTGATGGGAAAAAAACACTTTGATCGATAATGTATCTCAGGCTACAGCTTTAAATCGAGTTTACGAAGAAATTAAATTACACAGAAACAAGAGCAAACTGCATATTTCACTAGATCATAGACTTAATTCAGTTCACAGCCCCTGTTTCAAAGTCATAGAATGTCTTGAAGTCCTGTCAATTCAAGGCACTTCTACTTTGGACAAAGGTGTGCAATGTGAAGTCAATACATGAAATTGGATATTAAGACCCATGTGCCTCAATTTATTAATTTCCTGGCAAAACTGAATTTTATGCAGGAAATCTCTGTATTTACTTGAAGTAGTGAACTAAGATCTGACAATGAAATAAATCTATCAGACAAAAAATAGGTTTCATATGCTCATGGATTCCCCAATAAAACAGCTAAGCAATTCACAAACCGAGTATATATTCAGACTGAGGGAATCTTATTTACAGCACTGTCATGGTTCCTTGATGCTACACTCAGTCAAATGCTGCCTTCATATCAAAGGAGGCACTGTCACCTCACCACTCCAAATTTGGACCAAAGCTAGTCTGAAGTTGAGTGGTTCTGGTGGAACCCAACTGAGCACCAGTGAACTGTTTATTGCTGAATAAGTACAGGCACTATTGATGATACCTTCCACCACTTTGATGATGATTCAGAGTGGACTGATGGGACGTTAAGTAGCCAAATTTAATTTGTCCTGATTTTATGGGCAGGACACAACTGAGCAATTTTCCACCTTGTCAGGTAGATACGAGTATTGTACCCGCCCTGGAACAGCGTGGCTGGAGGTGCACCTAGTTCTGGAGCACACCTCTTCAGCACTACAGCACTACAGTTCCTGGGGTCACTATCACCAACAGTCTGTCCTGGTCCACTCACGTTGGTGCAACAGTCAAGAAAGCCCAACAGCATCTCTACTTCCTACGGAAGCTAAAGAAATTCGGCAGAGTGTGGTGAACTCAGCCCAACGCATCACACAAGCTTGCCAGCCGCACATTGATTCTGTATACACCTCCCGCTGCCTCAGAAAGGCAGACAGCATTGTCAGAGACCCCTCCCACCCAGGCTTTGCATTCTTCCAGACCCTTCCATCAGGCAGAAGGTACAGAAGTCTGAAGATCCACACATCCAGACATAGGAACAGCTTCTTCCCCACAGCTACAAGGCTCCTCAACGACTCCCCCTCGGGCTGATCTGTTCCATGTAAGAACACTATTCACGACGCCCTATGCTACTTTTGCTCATGTATTTGCTTTTTTTGGCCCCTTGTTACGCACTGTAACCAATCACTGTTTGTCGATGTACCATTTGTCAATGTACCCTGTCGATTATTCTTTTTTGTCGACTATGTACGTATTGTGTACGTTCCCTTGGCCGCAGAAAAATACTTTTCACGATACTTCGGTACATGAGACAATAAATCAAATCAAATCAAATCAAATGCTGTCAGGGCACTTAGTCTTTACTTTATTTTGTGCGGTCAGCCATTTCTTAATATCATGTGGCAGGAATAAAATTGGCTGGAGACTGGTACGATGCTGGGGACCTCCGGAGGTGACTGAGATGGACCAACCTCACAGCATTTCTGTCTGAAGGTGATTGCGAATACTTCAATCTTGCCTTTTCCATTGGCGTGCTAGGCTCAGCAATCATCGATGATGGGGATGTTTGTGGAACCTTCTCCCCCAGTTAGTTGTTTAATTATCCCTCGCCATTCATGACTAGCTTTGGCAGGATTGCAGAATTTTGATCTAATCTATTGGTTGTGGGATTGCTGAACTCTGTCTATGGCATTTTGCTTCTGCAGTTTAGCATGCATGCAGTCTTGTGCTGCACCTGCAATAGGTTGGCTCAGTTTTAGGTATGCCTGAATCTACTCCTGGAAAACTCTCCTACACTTTTCACTGAGCCTGATTCTCTCATGTTTGTTCTCTCACCACCTAATCCAGACCCAGGCTGGCAGATCAGTCTTTCAGGACTTGGTCAGGTCAACCAATAGTGGTGTGGCTGTGCCACTCTCTGTGATGGACAATGGTGTCCCCCACCCGAAGTACATTCTGTGTCCATGCTACCCTCAGCACTTCTTCCAAGTGGTGCTCAACATGGAGAAGTACAGATTCATCAGTTGATGGGTTGGCAGAGGGGGAGGAGGGATCGGGAATAGTGGCTGATATTCAGCAGGAGGTTTTCTTGCCTTGTTTGACCTACACGCAGTCCTCGACTTTACGATGTTCGAGCTACGATGAACGGCACTTACAATGTTTTATAATTGACATCCTGTCTTAAATTTACAACGTCGGTTTCAAGTTCATGATGTTATGCCAGTGAACAAGTTCAAACCCATTCATCTGTATGCACTGTCGTTCTGCACCGCCCTCCTCCCTGACTCAAAATGCTCAGTTGTTGATCCAACGCATTTTTACTTGGTGAATCTTTGTTTCCAAACTTGTACTTAAAATTTATATTTTATAATATTCATTTATTGCTACATTACTTTTTAAATAATTTATTGAGTACAAAATTCTGGATTCTTCGAAGGTATCGAACCTTGGTTCAGGTATCAACCCCCAATTTATATCATTGTTCTTATGGGAAAATTGTTTCCGGTTTATGAAATTTTGACTTAAGACCTGGTTTTCAGGAATCAATTGTGTCTTAGGTCCAAGGACTGTCTGTATTTGTATGAGACTTCATGACATCTGGAGTCACTGTTGAGGACTCCTAGAGACACTCCCTCCCAATTATATACCACTGTGCCACCATCTCTGGTGGATCCGGTGGAACATGACAGGCCCAGGGATGGTGGTAGATGAGTATGGAACTGTCTTGTCTGCAGGATTGATGCTAGGAGCCACAGAAGTTGACTAACCAAAGGAGCTTTATTAACGAGTTGTGTTGCTGCTTCTTTGCTCTGCACAGTTAACCAATCTAATGAGTGCTGACGTTCACTTCCGGTAATGTCATGCATATATCCTTATACAGTGCTCAGTGCAGCTTCACTGCTGCTTCTCAGAAATCAATATAAAATCCATAACATTTCCTCCCCGAATGTCCCCAACAAATTTAAATAAGTGTAACATGTACAATAATCAATATGTTGGACAAATCGGGGGTCGGCATTCTCTGAATGGGTACCAGCGAACCTCAGACCCCTGCTTCTTGGCAATACTTGTAGCCAAGTAATGGCAAGACTTTGCATGAATGTCGTCACTGGTTGTTTTGACCGGTGTCGATGTAACCAGAAGTTGACTCTGTACTTGGTCTGAAATTGAGGTGTTGTTTTCCTCAACTGGTTCTGTTGGTGTCTGGATTTCATGAAGGTTCAGGTCAGAACCGTGTACAGTTGAATTTGGATTTACTGCAGATTCTATCTCTGATGGGTTGGTCAACAGTTGGTCCACATGCCTCCTCCAGATGATATCATCCTGGGTCAGGATGTTTTACCAGACAGGTTGTGTCTGTGCGATGATCGTGGCAGGAACCCATTTTTCTCTTGTAGTTTCTAGCCAGAATTTCTTGTCCTTGACAAAAGACACAATATTATGCTTTGTTATCCCACCATTCAATCTGACTTTGTTATTTCTTTTTTTTTTATAACATTTTATTGAGGTATTTTTTTGGCATTGTAACAGCAGCAATATAAACAATGTACATATAAATATAAACATAGGCCAAATACCACCTCCCTCCCCCACAGGTCCCACCATTAATTACCCCCCTAATCTACGCTAACCTAACCCACCCCCCTTCTGCTGATGATTAATTCTCTGCAAAGAAGTCGATGAATGGTTGCCACCTCCGGGCGAACCCTAACAGAGACCCTCTCATGGTGAACTTAATTTTCTCCAGGCAGAGAAAGCCATAAGACCATAAGACATAGGAGCAGAAGCAAGGCCATTCGGCCCATCGAGTCCACTCCACCATTCAATCATGGCTGATTTCAACTCCATTTACCCGCTCTCTCTCCATAGCCCTTAATTCCTCGAGAAATCAAGAATGTATCAACTTCTATCTTAAAGACACTCAACGTCCCGGCCTCCACCGCCCTCTGTGGCAATGAATTCCACAGACCCACCACTCTCTGGCTGAAGAAATTTCTCCTCATCTCTGTAAAGCCAGCCATGTCTGATAGCCAGGTCTCCGACTTCGGGGGCCTTGAGTCCCTCCATGCTAGTAATATCCGCCTCCGGGCTACCAGGGAAGCAAAGGCCAGAACATCTGCCGCTTTCTCCTCCTGGATTCCCGGATCCTGCGACACCCCGAAAATTGCCACCTCTGGACTCATTGCCACCCTTGTATTTAATACCTTGGATATGGCATCGGCAAACCCCTGCCAAAATCCCCTCAGTTTTGGACATGCCCAGAACATGTGGACATGGTTCGCAGGTCTTCCCGCAGATTTTTCACACCTATCCTCTACCCCAAAGAATCTGCTCATCCGGGCCACTGTCATTTGAGCCCAGTGAACGACCTTGAATTGAATCAGGCTGAGTCTGGCACAAGTTGCGGTCGCGTTGACTCTACTCAACGCGTCTGCCCAAAGGCCCTCCTCTATCTCTCCCCCCAGCTCCTCCTCCCACTTTCGCTTCAGCTCCTCGGTCTGCTTCTCCTCTGATCCCATAAGCCCCTTATAAATGTCAGAAATGCTCCCCTCTCCTATCCATCCTCTGGAAACTACCCTGTCCTGAATCCCCCTTCGCGGCAGGAGTGGGAAGGTTGGTACCTGTCTACGCAGAGAGTCCCGCACCTGCAGATATCGAAATTTGTTTCCTCCCGCCAATGCAAACTTCTCCTCCAGCGCCCTCATACTCGGAAAGCTCCCCTCTATAAACAAGTCCCCCATCCTTGCAATCCCCGCTCTCCGCCATATTCAGAACCCCCCGTCGATCCTCCCTGGGGCAAACCGGTGATTATTGCAAATTGGGGACCAGACCGATGCTCCCCCTGCTCCCACATGTCTCCTTCATTGCCCCAGACTCTCAAGACGCCACCACCACGGGGCTGGTGGAGTACCGCGCCGGCGGGAACGGCAGAGGTGCAGTTACCAGCGCCCCCAAAACTTGTGCCCATGCAAGAAGCCGCCTCCATATGCACCCATGCCAAACCACCCCCCCACCAGCCACTTCCTAATCATGGCTATTTTAGCCGCCCAGTAATAATTGCTAAAGTTCGTCAGCACCAGCCCTCCCTCTCCCCGACTCCGCGTCAGCATTACCCTCCTCACTCGCGGGGACTTGCCCGCCCATACAAAGCCCGCTATAACTTTATTGACCCGCTTAAAAAAGTACCGTGGAATGAAGATGGGGAGACATTGAAATACAAACACGAATCTCGGGAGGACCGTCATTTTCATCGTTTGGACTCTATCAGCTTGAGACAACGGGAGTGCATCCCATCTCCGGAAATCATCTTTCATCAACCAACCGGGCCAAGTTCAATTTGTGTAGTATGTCTGAATCCCGCGCCACTTGGATACCTAGGTACCTGAAAGTGTCCCCTACCAATCTAAATGGCAATTCCCCCAGTCGCCTCTCCTGACCCCTCACCTGGACCGCAAACATCTCGCTCTTCCCTGTATTAAGCTTATACCCAGAAAACCGGCTGAATTCCCCTAGAATTTCCACAATTTCTTCCATCCCCTCAATTGGATCTGAAACTTACAGAAGCAGGTCGGCCGCATACAGCGAGACTCTGTGCCCACCCCCCCCGGACCAGCCCCTTCCAGCCCCTTGAAGCCCTCAGAGCAATTGCCAGCGGCTCTATAGCCAGCTCAAACAGCAGTGGGGAGAGGGGGCATCCCTGTCTCGTCCCCCGATGCAGTCTAAAATAGTCTGAAGTCGTCCTGTTCATCCGTACACTTGCCACAGGAGCCTGGTACAACAACCTGACCCAGTCAATAAAGCCCCTCCCAAATCTGAACAACCCCAGAACCTCCCATAAATAATCCCACTCAACCCGGTCAAAAGCTTTTTCCGCATCCATCGCGACCACTACCTCCACCTCCCTACTTTCCGGGTGCATCATGATCACGTTTAACAGCCTTCTTACATTGGCCACCAGCTGCCTGCCCTTAACGAACCCCGTCTGATCCTCCACAATGACGTTCGGTACACAATCCTCAATCCTGGAGGACAAAATTTACCAGCAGTTTGGCGTCTACATTCAACAGGGAAATTGGCCTGTAAGACACACATAGCTCCGGGTTCTTGTCCCGTTTCAGGATAAGCGAAATCGCGGCCTGTGACATCGTTTGGGGCAGAACCCCCCTTGCCTCATTGAACACCTTCATCAGCTCCAGTCCCAATATCCCGGAGAACGTTTTTAAAAACTCCGCTGTGTACCCGTCCGGTCCCGGGGCCTTACCCGACTGCATGACCTTCAAATCCCCCACTATCTCTTCCAACCCGATCGGGGCCCCCAGCCCTTCTACCAGCTCCCCATCCACCTTCGGGAAAGTCAGCCCCTCCAGGAAGTGCCTCATCCCCTCCGGCTCCGCCGGGGGTTCCGACCTGTACAACCTGATGTAAAAATCCCGAAACGCTTTACTCACCCCTGCTGAGTCCCCAACTAAGTTCCCATCCCCATCAATAACTTTCCCTATTTCTCTAGCTGCCTCTCTCTTTCTGAGCTGCTGTGCAAGCATCCTGCTGGCCTTCTCACCTTGCTCGTATATCGCCCCCCCTCGCCTTTCTGAACTGTTCCACTGCCCTCCCTGTGGTTAACAAGCCAAACTCCGCCTGTAGACTCCGCCGTTCCCTTAAAAGCCCTATCTCTGGAGTCTCCGCGTACCTCCTGTCGAATTGTAAAATCTCTTTCACCAGTCGGTCCGTCTCTGCCCTATCCGTCCTGTCCCTGTGAGCCCAGATCGAGATCAGCTCTCCTCTCACCACTGCCTTCAACACTTCCCAGACCACTGCTGCTGAGACCTCCCCCGTATCATTTACCAGCAGGTAATTCTGTATGCATTTCCTCAGCCTCTCTCACACCGCTTCGTCCGCCAATAGCCCTACATCTAACCTCCATTGCGGGCGCTGATTGCTATCTGTACTAACCTGCAGGTCAACCCAGTGTGGAGCATGGCCCGTGATCGTGATCCTGACTTTGTTATTTCTTTTGAACAATTTATTCCGTCTTTGGATGTTTCAATAAGTGGAATGCCGAATATAATTGTCGCTTCATCATCAGTAATGCTGGAGAGACTTTCATTGTTGAATAAGCAGCATTCCTATACATGAGTAGGAATTGATTTAGATATTTGGTCAACGACCCTTGTTCCCTGGTTGCCCTTAATGTGTGCTTCATTGTTTGCATGAAATGTTCTGAAAGTCCATTCGTTGCAGATTGGTATGGTGCAGAATTAGTATGTTGTATACCGTTCTCTTTCAAGAAACTTTAAAATTCTTGAGAGATTAACTCTGGTCTGTTATCACTCACTAATTGCTCAGGAAATCCAAATCCACTGAAGACTTCTCCTCAGCCCTCTTTTGTGATGAAATTGACACACTATGACACACTTGGAATGAGCTTCGACTGTGACTAGGAACATGTGTCCTTGAAACGGTCCTGCATAGTTGACGTGTACCAATTGTAAATCCTGTTCCAGCCATTCCCAAGAATACAGCGGTGTCCAAGGTGGCAGGTCTTGCATCTTCACGCATGAAGAACACGTTCCAGCTTTCTCTTCTATTTTTGCGTCCAATCTAAACCACCAGAAATAGCTCCTCACTATCTCTTTCATTCTCACAATTCCACAATGGCCCTCATGTAATTTGTCCAACACTCGTCTTCTCAATGGTGGCAGAATGATTACTATGAGCCCCCAAAGAATACATCCTGACTGTACAGATAACTCCAATCTTCTGAAGTCTTGCCTCTTAGCACAATCTCCATCAGAGTATCGAATTGTTCCGAGTATACTTCTTTACTTTTCCTGAAGTGACAGGTGTACTATCCACCTGTTCACGGTAGAAGATACTTCCGCTCGAATCACTTGCTGATGAACTATTTGGTAGTGGTAAACGAGAAAACCCACCTGCATTATAATGAAAACTTATTTGTCAATACTTGATGGTTAATTTCTACAGACAAAAACAGTGCCCATCTCTGCATTCTTCTTGCCTCCAGTGACAATATTCCTCTATGTGGACCAAAAATTGTTGTTAATTAATAGTGTGAACTTCCTTCCATACAAGAATTGGTGAAATCTCTTTATTTCAAAGATAATTCTTAAGAGTTCTCTTTTGATTTGTGCATAGTTACTTTCAGCTTTGCTCAATGTTCTGGATGCAAAAGCAAAAGCATGGATTCTTTTCATCCAACGGCATGATGTAGGATACCGCTGCTCCAACACCATAAGGAGATGCATCACATACTGCAAAGATATATTTGGATAGAAATGTGTAGTGACTTCTGATTCGATCAGCTTCGATCCTCCTTGGCTTCCACAAACTCGTTGTTGCACTGATCCGGCCACTTCCACTTCTTGTTTTGGCACAGCGGGTTATTATTTTTAAAATTTGTTCTTGGGATGTGGGCATCGCTGGCTGGGTCAGCATTTGTTTCCCACCCCTAATTGGCCTTGAACTGAATAGTTTGTTAGGCCATTTCAGTGGGGGGGATCTGGAGTCACATGTAGGCCAGACTGGGTAAGGACAGCAGATTTCCCTCCCTGAAGGACATTAGTGAACCAAATGGGTTTTTACGACAATCGTTAATGGTTTCAATGGGTGCCATTAGACTTTGATTCCAGATTTTTATTGAATTCAAATTTCACCATCTACCATGGTGGGATTCGAACTCAGGACCCCAGAGCATTACCCTGGGCCTCTGAATTACTAGTCCAGTGACAATACCACTAGGTCACTGTCTCCCCTGATTATGAAACGGTTTTAAAATGGTCACCAAATTTGAAACAAATCTTCCATAGTAGTTCAACAATCCTAAGAAGGGCAGCAATTGGTTAGCATTCTGAGGTGCGGGTGCCCCTGTAATAGCATTGACCTTTGAAGGAGATTTGTGAAGGCTTGTGGTGTCCATCACATGTCCTAAATACTTGACTGAAGACTGAAAGAATTTAAATTGTCTTTGCAGACTCTCAATCCGTAGTCTTCGATCTTTGAAGAGTGGCATCCAGATTCCGAAAATGTTCTACCAGTAACCAGAATATCATCCAGGTAACACTGGACTCCACATAGCCCACTCAGGATTTGGTCCATTTCTCTTTGGAACAATGCCAGACCTGATTTGATACAAAATGGTAATCTGCAGTACTGAAACAAGCTTTTATGTGTTCCAATCATCAGAAGCTCTTGAGACTTCTGGTCTACATTCTTCGTAAATATGCCTGGCATATGTCAATCTTGCTAAATGTTGGCCTTCTGCCAATCCTGAAACAGGTTATCAATATGGGCCACAGGGTATTGTTCCACATGCAATACTGGATTTAGAGTGCCTTTGATGTCTCTGCAAGCCCGTTTGGATCTGTCCTTCTTAATAACTGGTACAATTGGTGTAACCCATTCACTAATGTTGACAGGTTCCAAGACTCCAGTCTTCACCAGTCAACCCAAGTCAGCCTCCGCTTTTGAACTGATAGCATAGGTACTGACCTTGTCTTCAGGCATGTTGCTTGGCTCATTTTTTAAATCTTCAGCTTAGTAGTGATGACTTCCATGCTTCCCAGCTCACCATCAAACATGCTATCATGTTTCTTGAAAATTTTTGTAAGGCCTGATTCTACATTAGTCATGAGGTTGACTCTGGGCCAATTTAGTGAAATGTTTTCTAATCATGGTCGACCCATCAATACTGGATAATTGCCCTTTATTGCATGTAAAGACAAATCTGCCAATCAGTTGTACAGTTACGTCAATGTGGCCCTTCAGTGGCACCACTTCACCAATGTATGTCTTCAATACTATTCTTGAAGATTTCAAGGGAATGTGTGTGAGTTTTTCCTTATAGACAGTCTCTGGCACCAACAAGACTCCTGCCTCAGTGTCGACTTCCATCCTCACTGGCTGTCTGTCCAGCAGTGGAGTAACCCAGGGTCTATTTGTAGCACCAGCAATGGCTAGTGCATTCAGTGACATTCCGTCTTCAGACTGTAAAATGTCTCTCTTGTTCCTCTCAGCCTTTTTGCACAGCATGCACACTTTTTCTTTTGTTCTGTGTCCATGCCGCTTTGTTCTGCTCTTGCTTCCTATTATTTTTGCTCATAGCTTGCTTTTTTTCGATGTGGCTTCTTTTTCCACAGCTTCAGCATACAATATCCTTGCATCAGCATTCTGCAGTTGAATGCCCTGCCTTCGTGCATCTGTAGTATGCATTAGTTTGAGTTTTGAAACTCTTAGATGTCGACAAGTTGACATTTTATGTACCCGAGTGTTCGATCTTTGTTGCTGAGCTTCTTTCACTGCCAGCTCCATCGACACCGTAATTTCCACAGCCTTTTTTGGAGTAAGGTTACTTTAAGTAAGCAGCTGTTTCTGTATTGCCTCACTTCTCAGACCACGGACCAGTCTGTCCTGATTTGTATCTTTAATACATCACCGAACTCACAGTGCTCTGCAAGTGTTTTTAATGCAGCCACGAGTTGTGCAACTGAGTCCCCCCTTCTTGATTACGTTTGTGAAATCTGAAACACTCTGCACACTAAAGGCTTTTTCGAATCGTGTGTTTGCAGAATCTCTACAATTTCTTCATGTGTCTTTGAGCCGGTTTCACTGGCTCCACTAAACTTCTGAGGAGATTAAACGTTTTCCCACCATTATGTTCATGAACGTGGGATCGTTGATATCATCTGCTATACTGTTTGTTTGCAACAAATAGTCAAACTGGTCCATTTAGGAGCTCCATCACTTTGCATTTTCATCGTAGGGTCCCATGGCGCCAAAATCTCCCACCATTTTCTTCCAAATGGAGGTTCCCAGTATGCACACTTTGCAATGTGTTTTCAGCAGTTACCTTGCTTTTTACTTTGAAAACAAGGCACAACCCAAGCTTTAGCCTGTTTTCTCAAACACCCCCCAGCTTCTGTAATTGCTCTTTCAACACCTTGCAGGGCAATCGTTAGTCCCGTCCACTGAGCTTGTTCTGTCCAGAGCATGTGGAGAGCTTTTCTTCAAAGTCCTTTTTCCCGACTTTTCTGAGGATATTTTTCTCCTCCCCAGTGGCTCACAAGTGCTGTTTGGTGTCCTCGTCGCTGGTTTCTGTGTTGCGCCCTGTAGCCATCTGGGATGGCCACTTACAATAAGGAACATGGACGGTCGCAAAGCATAGCTGGAAAAATGGACAATGCAAGGTTCTGGCAGGCTCAGAGCCTGAATGTATTGTAGTCATCTGGGATGGCCACTTCCAACTAGGTGCAGAGGAACTCGCAAAGACTGGCGGGTAAAATGGACAAGCCAATAATCAGGCAGGTTCAGAGCCTGAAATGGATATTTGTCAGCAAAAGTCCAGACGGTATCTAAACTCTGTCTCATGAGCATGTTAATCAGGCCAATTAGCATTTGATGGCCCATCTTCCCCAAAACAAAGGACTGATACTCAAGCAACCGGGACAGTCCCAGACATTTCGGCGCCACTCCCTGTTCAAGGGAAATGCAAACAACGGGGTCAGTGACCGCTTGGGACATGCCCAGTCATCCAGATCCCCGCCCACTTATTGGTTAAGGAATCGAACGGAGTGATCAGGGATCACCCAATTAGTAAGGCCCAAATCGAAGGACCGCCCAAAAGAGCGCGAAAACCCCCTGAGTATAAGAAGAGTTCACCATATGTTCGCTCTCTTGGTCCTGGTACCACGGTCACGGTCATCGCCAATCATAGCAACACCAGAAGCGAGTCCAAGTTCAACACCCACTACCAGACGGATGAGCCCAGCTGAGCAGCAGTTACCCCTTCCAACCCGAGATATCCGGAATTGAACAGCGGCCACTGTTTTCTGACCTAAACCGGGTGCCTGAAGTTAAGTACAGGTTGTCTTAGTGATAGGTGTAGTTAACTAGTAGTGTTTATGTTGCATGACTAATTGTGTGTAAATAAAGTACCCTTGACCTTGAACTAACTAACTGGTGTTTGGCTCTTTGATCGATAGCCGGTTGAAACTTGTGGTGGTATCATTCGATACCTGGCGACTCTAAGCATTCGGACATAGATAACATAGGAAGAAAGGCAAATTCACTGACTGCCCTAATTGGAACAGAGCCACAGAAAACCAAGTAGAAAAAGAAACTAACAACAGTTATTGGCGACATCTGACGGGCACCCGACCCAGAAGTGACCGTGTCACTCCGAGAGAACCCACAAAAGCATTTGAATTAGAATCCAAATTGGCAAAGTAAAAGAAACCACAAGCGAAACCAGTATCGATCAAACCTCCAGAATTCGGAAGTGTGTAATATGCATGCGTACTAACAAAGGGATACAAGGTAAACTCGACAGATTTTGTTGCGTGAAACTTTCGGGAGTTGCGTAAACCGGAAAATAGCTTAAGCCGTACCCGTGTTTGCACCACCACTTTATTTCCCCTTGTTCCAAATTTCCGGTAAGAGTCAGAAGTATTTGTACGGATGGCCATGAAGGCAATGGAACGCCTTATGCATCCACAAGAGCCCGTGGTCGCAGCGACCAATAGATCAGAACAGTGTCCCGTGTGGGAAGAAGAGATCAGGAACTACCTAAAGGGGAAATTTTGCACGAATGAAGAGACAGGTCCTGGCAGCATAGGACAGACTTGGTGGGACAGCCTGACCGAGATCCATAAGAAGAGTGTGACTAAGGTTCGTTAGCCAATGGCAATCGTGTCCTGTCTGGCACAATTGCGAGGCACAGAGGAGGTCGTGAGGACACTCAGCAAGCAGCTAGAGGAGAAGGAGAAGAGTATAGAGGGAGCTCTAAGTGAAAGCGAGAGATTAAATGTACAGCTCCGGGAGCAGTTAGCAGCGAAGGACAAGGAAATGGATGATGTCAAGAGGGCACCTCAATCCTGTCTCGCCCACCTTAGCAGCTTCCAAATCCAATACGATAAGGCCTACCAAGACACACAGCGTGCTGTACTGGTACGAGAAGAGACAGAGAATCAGGTACAGCAGCTAAAGAAACAGTGCGAGGACCTAAAGGCAGCCCTCCGAGCACTCCACAGTTCCACCACAGAACAGAGGCAGAGTTCGGTGGACCATGCCAAATGCAGGCAGCAAATTGCAAGGTTGCAATCGCTACTATCAGTTCAAAATGGGGTTTAGAGACACCTTTGGCCCACAGCTAGACCAGGAAGACGGCCCCGATTGGCAGGAACTCAGTGAAACGGCCCAACGGTACGTAAGCGAGACCGAGAATCAAAATAGAGCCTCCCAGGCCCCGAAAAGAAAAGCACCCGCACCACCGACTGCACAGGCAGCACCCAACCCAATGAACCCCATTACCACACAGTGCAGGGTTACCACGGAAGGCCAACCCGATTTTGTGTACACCACCCCATTATCGACCACCCAGTTACGAGAAGCCCGCAAAAAGATAGATACGCTCCACCCCACATCGGACCCACATCACTTTTTCGAGTTTGTGAAACAACAAAGCCTCATGTATGGTTTAGACGAGCCGGAGCAGGTCAAGCTCATAGTTATGTGCTTGGACCCCTCAGTTAGTTCAGCCCTTCCTGACCCACAAAATGTTGGAGGAGGTAGCCTCCACGAAATGAAAACGGCCATTTTAGATGCCATTGGCTATAACAGTGGAGACCCGGTAGACGGACTCAACCGGTGCAGGCAGAAAAAGGGAGAGCATCCAACAACGTTTGCTGGACGCCTTTGGATCCATTTCACTGCGGTATTTGGTGAGTTAGCCTGTGCCCATTTATCAGCAGACAATACGGCCAAATGGACCCATACGTTAGTGTCCCACGCCACAGAGGCAGGACAGAAGGCATGCGCCAGTTATGACCCCTCAGACCCAGCACACAATGAAGTGTGGGTTCTAAAGCGATTGTCCAGAGCTTGGGAACTGTCTGTACAGAGAAAGACAGAGCAGGAGAGATTAGACGCCACAATGAATCCAGTAAGGGCACACCAAGACCCCGCATGGGTAAATGAAGGCAGAGGTAGCGCGCAGCACCCTAAGACACAAGAATGTTACAATTTTTAAAATATATATATATATTTATTAAAGTTTTTTAACACAATTTTTCTCCCTTACAAACAATAACCCCCCCCCCCCCCGTAATAAAAAAAACGTAATATACTTGGCAAAATGATATATTTACACAGCTTTGTACACTGGCCCTCACCCGTATGTGCCAGTTTCCCCAAACCTTCATGTTATCTCTTGCTCATCCACCCTCCCAGGCAGTCCCCCCTTTCCCCCCCCCCCTCCCCCCCCTCCCAGGACGTCCCCTCCACGCCCCCCCCCTCCCCCCCAAGGTTGCTGCTGCTGTTGACCGACCTTCCTCTAACGCTCCGCGAGATAGTCTAGGAACGGTTGCCACCGCCTGTGGAACCCCTGCGCAGACCCTCTCAAGGCGAACTTAATCCTCCCCAACTTTATGAACCCAGCCATATCATTTATCCAGGCCTCCAGGCTGGGGGGCTTCGCGTCCTTCCACATTAGCAAGATCCTTCACCGGGCTACTAGGGACGCAAAGGCCAGAATACCGGCCTTTTTCACCTCCTGCACTCCCGGTTCATCCACTACTCCGAATATTGCTAGCCCCCAGCTTGGCTTGACCTGGACTTTCACCACCTATTGCTCCCGCCACTCCTCTCCAGAACCCCTCCAGTGCCGGGCATGACCAAAACATATGGACATGGTTCGCCGGGCTCCCTCAGCACCTTCCACATCTGTCCTCTACCCCAAAGAACCTACTCAACCTCGCCCCCATCAAGTGCGCTCTGTGGGCCACCTTAAATTGTATCAGGATGAGCCTGGCACACGAGGAGGAGGAATTAACCCTACCTAGGGCATCAGCCCACAGACCTTCCTCGATCTCTTCCCCCAGCTCCTCCTCCCATTTACCCTTCAACTCTTCTACCAGCACTTCCCCCTCTTCTTTCAACTCCTGGTGTATTTCCGACACCTGGCCCTCCCCGACCCATACACCCGAGATCACCCTATCTTGAACTTCTTGTGCCGGGAGCAACGGGAATTCCCTCACCTGTCGCCTCACAAAAGCCCTCACCTGCATATATCTAAAGGCATTTCCCGGGGGTCAAGAATGTTACAATTGCGGACAGAAAGGACATTACGCACGGGAATGTCAAGCCCCCCCCGAAACAGCAACTCCCCACCCAGGGAACCATACCCAAGGGAGCAATACACCAGAGAGCCTGCTCCACCTTACGTGCCCCAAAGGTCATGTTACAACTGTGGGCAGTCAGGACACTTAGCCTGAGATTGCAGGAGACCCCCACCACCAGCTAGACTAGCCCCCAGATATGAAAGAGAACGCCACCCACAGCAGCTACAAGGTCCCAGCTGCCCCATGCAAACTGTGAGCGCTTACCCGCCACTTCTCATGGCAGGGACACCTCAGCAATGCCACTTCATTTTTGATTCTCTCCTCCTTCCTCTCTTCTTCGGTCACACTACACTGACTCCATATGCTAGGTACACCCCAGGCCAAATGTGATTTAAGGTGTCCTACACTCTGATGGAGCCTTTCCACTTTTCTTTCTTTAATTTGTTATTTGTAAATGTTGAATGTTTGTTCTTCGTGCGACTATTTGTGTCGATCACACTGAATTTCTTGATACAGTTTATTCTTTCGGCCTCACACCAAAATACTTGATGCAGCCATAATTACTCGTCTGACGCCACACGACAGTTAGTGAAGCAAGTTTGTCTGGAGCCCATATAGTTACAAATTCTTACCGCTCTTGGAAGGTCACTCAGGCAGTGGAGAAACGGCACTGATCCCCGCCCTGCCTGGGGACCCCCTATGCATCTGGTCAGCCAAGCTCGGTTAGTGGAGCTGATCACCGCCCTACCCGGGGATCTCACCCATTCTTGGCCTGCTGCGGATCATACGCACCACCCCATTTGGATGCTTGTTTTCAAAACTCATTTTCTGTTCTTTTCTAGTCCTGTGGTTAAAAAATGCTCTTTGCCACTACTTTTGCCCTTCTCGGCAACCCTTCGGTTGCTATTCCCCCACATACTATTTACATGTAAGAAACACTTGGTTGGAAAAACATGTTTGCAGAAGACAGAGAAATTGTCCGCCCACTCAGCTCATTGACCCTTTCCACCAACGGATCCGCCTTGTGGAGCTGCACATGTTTACGGAAAAGCACGGTTCCCGGAGCTGTGAGCCAAGTTGGGAGTGATACCCCAGATGTGGACTTCCTGGGGAAGGCAAAAAGACGTTCATGCGGTGTACTGTTAGTAGCAGTGCAAAGTAATGAGCGAATGGAATGTAGTGCATCAGGGAGGACCTCTTGCCAGCGGGAGGCCGAGAGATTTCTGGACCATAGGGCCAGCTGGACGGCCCTCCATACGGTCCCATTCTCCCTTTCTACCTGTCCGTTTCCCCGGGGGTTGTAGCTCGTCGTTCTGCTGGAGGCGATACCCCTGCTGAGCAGGAACTGGCGTAGCTCATCACTCATGAATGAGGATCCCCTGTCATTGTGGATGTAGGCGGGGAAGCCGAACAGAGTGAAGATAGAATTAAGGGCTTTAATGAAGGTGGCAGACGTCATGTCGGGGCATGGGATGGCGAAGGGAAAACGGGAGTATTCATCGATCACACTGAGGAAATACGTGTGTCGGTCGGAGGAGGGGAGGGGGCCTTTGAAATCCACGCTGAGGCGTTCAAAGGGGCGGGAGGCCTTCACCAGGTGCGCGCGGTCCGGCCGGTAGAAGTGCGGTTTGCACTCCGCACAGACCTGGCAGTCCTTGGTGATCGTCCTTACTTCCTCGACGGAGTAGGGCAAATTTTGTGCCTCAATGAAGTGGTACAACCGAGTGACCCCTGGGTGACAAAGGCTGTCGTGCAGGGTCCGGAGTCGGTCTACCTGTGCGGGATAGGGCGTCTGGGGGCTCGTTGAGTTTGCCAGGGCGATACTTAATCTCGTAGTTATGGGTGGAGAGCTCGATTCTCCACCACAAGATTTTGTCATTTTTGATCTTGCCCGCTGTGTGTTGTTGAACATGAAGGCTACCGACCATTGGTCAGTGAGGAGAGTGAATCTCCTGCCGGCCAGGTAATGCCTCCAATGTCGCACAGCCTCAAGATAGCCTGGGTCTCCTTTTTGACGGATGAGTGCCGAATTTCGGAGGCATGGAGGGTGCAGGAAAAGAATGCCACGGGCCTGCCTGCCTGGTTGAGGGTGGCGGCAAGGGCGATGTCTGATGCGTCGCTTTCTACTTGGAAAGGAAGTGTTTTGTCTACAGCGTGCATTCCAGCTTTGGCAATATCAGCTCTGATCCGGGCGAAGGCCTGTTGGGCCTCTGCCGTCAGGGGGAAATGAGTGGACTGTATGAGTGGGCGGGCCTTGTCCGCATAGTTTGGGACCCACTGAGCGTAATACGAGATGAACCCCAGGCAGCATTTGAGGGCCTTGGGGCAGTGGGGGAGGGGAAGCTCCAGGAGGGGGCGCATGCGGTCGGCATCGGGCCCCAGAACTCCGTTCTGGACCACGTAGCCGAGGATGGCTAAGCGGTTTGTACGGAACACACACTTCTCCTTGTTATACGTGAGGTTGAGGAGAGTGGTGGTGCGGAGAAATTTAGCGAGGTTGGCGTCATGGTCCTGCTGATCATGGCCGCAGATGGTCACATTGTCTAGGTACGGAAACGTGGCCCGCAAGCCGTACCGGTCGACCATTCGGTCCATCTCCCTTTGGAAGACCGAAACCCCATTGGTGACGTCGAAGGGGACCCTAAGGAAGTGATATAGCCGGCCATCTGCCTCGAAGGCGGTGTATGGCCGGTCCGATTTACGGATGGGGAGCTAGTGGTTAGGGTCCACCGAATTTAAGGGTCAGGCTCTGGAGGTTGCACTGAAAATCCAGGCCATGGATAAGTGCAGCGCCGAGGTTAGGGACGACGTAGAGTGAAAACCGCGGATCTCTACGCCTTGGACTGTGAGCATGACCGTGCAGTACCCCCGGATCGCTACGCGATGGGATCCGGAGGCCAGGGAGATACTTTGATTGGTAGGGTGCGCCTTACCGTATTTGGATGTACAAAGCTCTCGGTGCTCCCGGAGTCCAGTAGGCAGGAGGTCACGTGGCCGTTGACTTTCACGCTGGTGGATGCGTTGGTCAGAGTGTGTGGTCGGGACTGGTCGATTACCATGGATGCGAGTCGTGGTTGATCGTTGGGTAGTGAGGCGGCCGCCGCGTCGGGGTCCTGAAATGCCATTGGTCTCCATGTGCTGCGGGGTGGACAAGATGGCGGTGCCCGGAGGTCCTGGGGGTCACAAAATGGCGGCGCCCATGGAACGCACGTTGTGGGGGTGGAGCAAGATGGCGGCGCCCATGAAACGCACATGTTGTGCGGGGGAGAAGATGGCGGCGCCCATTGCTCGCACATGGCCTGGTGAGGAGGGGAGGATAGCGGCGCCCATTGTCCGTGACCGGCGGGGGGGGGGGGGCGCGACCGCTGCTGCTGAGCGGGCCTGGCACACCGCTGCGTAGTGGCCCTTCTTCCCGCAGGCCTTACAAAGGGCAGCGCGGGCCGGGCAGCGTTGGCGGGGGTGTCTTTGTTGGCCGCAAAAATAGCATCGGGGCCCCCCGGAGATCACTGGCTGGCGTGTAGTGCAGGCCGTACAGGGTGGGTAGCGCCCCCGCTGGGGCAGCTGCCTGTGGGGCCCACAAAGCGTAGGAGGAGTGGGCCGCGCGGTAGGGGGCGTAGGACTGTACATTGGGCACGGCGACCGTCATGGAAAGCGTTAGTGTTTTAGTCTCTGCGAGGTCGCGCGTGGCCCCTTCTAGGAGCTGCTGCCTGATAACATCGGACCCAATCCCAGTTACAAAAGTGTCCCTCATAAGGAGATCTGAGTGCTCCTTAGCTGTAACGTCCTGGCAGTCACAGTCCCGAACTAGTGGGATCAGGGCCCTCCAGAAGTCCTCGATTGACTAACCAGGTAGTTGAGTACGCGTTGCGAGCGTGTGTCTGGCGAAGAGCGTGTTCGTCTTCTGCTCATAACTGTCTTTGAGTCGAGTCATAGCGTCAGTGTAATTGGGCGCATCCTGGATTAGCGGGAAGATTTTAGAGTTGAGTCTGGAGCACAAGATTTGAATCTTCTGAGCCTCTGGAACAGGGGTCGGCGCCGCGTTGATATACGCTTCAAAACAAGCTAGCCAGTGCTGAAAGTCCTTGCGTCGCTTGCGTCGCTTGTGTGTGGATCCAGCTGCAGTCGATCTGGTTTAATCCGGAGGTCCATCTTCTGAATCAGATACTAATAAATTGAGGCACGATCAATTTGACTGGAGACGAAGTTGAATTCAAACTGAGGCTTTATTAGTATGTGATGTGTGGCCTCCCACAGCAGCTCACGAAATGGCTGCGAGCTGAAGGCCACGCATATTTATAACCCGGCTCCTGGGCGGAGCTAGCATGCAGGGGCGCAGATGAACCTGTACCGCAGGTTCTACCGTACAACCCTTAATATAGGAGCACAGTGGTTTACCACAAACCCTTACTATAATAACCATATTGTGCAGTGTCATTCAGACCATCAGATTGCGGAAATGGCGAAGGAGAGCCTCCCGCCCTCCAGTATATACATTTAGAGCCCCCTTCCTCGGACTCCAGCAAACCCCACACTCTTTCTGAACCTCTCTCTTTAATACATTCCACGGCTGTTGTTTGTTAATAAAGTTTACTTTCCTATGTATGTGAATGTTAGTGATAGGAAGAAATGTGATGCTGCTATCGGATATTTTTTGTATTGTAAGATACGTTCGTTGATTGTAAATAGCAGCATGAGTGTAGTCTAGTTAGAGACAGTTAGAGGTTCCCCTTTTCCAGAATGTTAAATGGCCCCCTAGAAATTTTTAGACATGTGTTCCATAAGACCATAAGACATAGGAGCGGAAGCAGGCCATTCGGCCCATCGAGTCCACTCCACCATTCAATCATGGCTGATTTCAACTCCATTTACCCGCTCTCTCTCCGTAGCCCTTAATTCCTCGAGAAATCAAGAATTTATCAACTTCTGTCTTAAAGACACTCAACGTCCTGGCCTCCACCGCCCTCTGTGGCAATGAATTCCACAGACCCACCACTCTCTGGCTGAAGAAATTTCTCCTCATCTCTGTTCTAAAGTGACTCCCTTTTATTCTAAGGCTGTGCCCCCGGGTCCTAGTCTCCCCTGCTAATGGAAACAACTTCCCTACGTCCACCCTACCTAAGCCATTCATTATCTTGTAAGTTTCTATTAGATCTCCCCTCAAACTCCTAAACTCCAATGAATATAATCGCAGGATCCTCAGACTTTCATCGTATGTTAGGCCTACCATTCCTGGGATCATCCGTATGAATCTCCGCTGGACCCGCTCCAGTGCCAGTATGCCCTTCCTGAGGTGTGGGGCCCAAAATTGCTCACAGTATTCTAAATGGGGCCTAACTAATGCTTTGTAAAGCTTCAGACGTACATCCCTGCTTTTATATTCCAAGCCTCTTGAGATAAATGACAACATTGCATTTGCTTTCTTAATTACGGACTCAACCTGCAAGTTTACCTTTAGAGAATCCTGGACAAGGACTCCCAAGTCCCTTTGCACTTCAGCATTATGAATTTTGTCACCGTTTAGAAAATAGTCCATGCCTCTATTCTTTTTTCCAAAGTGCAAGACCTCGCACTTGCCCACGTTGAATTTCATCAGCCATTTCTTGGACCACTCTCCTAAACTGTCTAAATCTTTCTGCAGCCTCCCCAGCTCCTCCATACTACCTGCCCCTCCACCTATCTTTGTATCATCGGCAAACTTAGCCAGAATGCCCCCAGTCCCGTCATCTAGATCGTTAATATATAAAGAGAACAGCTGTGGCCCCAACACTGAACCCTGCGGGACACCATTCGTCACCGATTGCCATTCCGAAAAAGAACCTTTTATCCCAACTCTCTGCCTTCTGCCTGACAGCCAATCGTAAATCCATGTTAGTACCTTGCCTCGAATACCATGGGCCCTTATTTTACTCAGCAGTCTCCCGTGAGGCACCTTATCAAAGGCCTTTTGGAAGTCAAGATAGATAACATCCATTGGCTCTTCTTGGTCTAACCTATTTCTTATCTCTTCAAAGAACTCTAACAGGTTTGTCAGGCACGACCTCCCCTTACTAAATCCATGCTGACTTGTCCTAATCTGACCCTGCACTTCCAAGAATTTAGAAATCTCATCCTTAACAATGGATTCTAGAATCTTGCCAACAACTGAGGTTAGGCTAATTGGCCTATAATTTTCCATTGTTTTCCTTGTTCCCTTCTTGAACAGGGGAGTTACAACAGCGATTTTCCAATCCTCTGGGACTTTCCCTGACTCCAGTGACTTTTGAAAGATCATAACTAACGCCTCCACTATTTCTTCAGCTATCTCCTTTAGAACTCTAGGATGTAGCCCATCTGGGCCTGGAGATTTATCAATTTTTAGACCTCTTAGTTTCTCTAGCACTTTCTCCTTTGTGATGGCTACCATATTCAACTCTGCCCCCTGACTCTCTGGAATTGTTGGGATATTACTCATGTCTTCTACTGTGAAGACTGACGCAAAGTACTTATTTAGTTCCTCAGCTAGTTCCTTGTCTCCCATCACTAGATTACCAGCGTCATTTTGCAGCGGCCCAATGTCTACTTTTGCCTCCCGTTTGTTTTTAATGTATTTAAAGAAACTTTTACTATCATTCCTAATGTTACTGGCTAGCCTACCTTCATAATTGATCCTCTCTTTCCTTATTTCTCTCTTTGTTATCCTCTGTTTTTGTAGCCTTCCCAATCTTCTGACTTCCCACTACTCTTTGCCACATTATAGGCTTTCTCTTTTGCTTTGATGCATTCCCTAACTTCATTTATCAGCCATGGCTGCCTAATCCCCCCCTCTGATAACCTTTCTTTTCTTTGGGATGAACCTCTGTACTGTGTCCTCAATTACTCCCAGAAACTCCTGCCATTGCTGTTCTACTGTCTTTCCCACTAGGCTCTGCTCCCAGTCGATTTTCGTCAGTTCCTCCCTCATGCCCCTGTAGTTACCTTTATACCTTTATTTAACTGTAACACCTTTACATCTGATTCTACCTTCTTTCTTTCAAATTGGAGATTGAATGCTACCATATTATGATCACTGCCTCCTAAGTGTTCCCTTACTTTAAGATCTTTAATCAAGTCTGGCTCATTACATAACACTAAGTCCAGAATGGCCTGTTCCCTTGTGGGCTCCATCACAAGCTGTTCCAAAAAGCCCGCCTGTAAACATTCAATGAATTCCCTTTCCTTGGGTCCACTGGCAGCATTATTTACCCAGTCCACCTGCATATTGAAGTCCCCCATGATCACTGTGATCTTGCCTTTCTGACATGCACTTTCTATTTCGTGGTGCATTTTGTGCCCCCGGTCCTGACCACTGTTAGGAGGCCTGTACATAACTCCCATTATGTTTTTTTGCCTTTGTGGTTCCTCAACTCTACCCACACAGACTCCACATCATCTGATCCTATGTCGTTTAGTGCTATTGATTTAATTTCATTCCTAATTAACAAGGCAACCCCTCCCCCTCTGCCCACCTCTCTGTCTTTTCGATAGGTTGTGAATCCCTGGATGTTTAAATGCCAGTCCTGAACCCCCTGCAACCACGTCTCTGTGATGCCTACCACATCATACCTGCCAGTCACAATCTGGGCCACAAGCTCATCTACCTTGTTCCGTACACTGCGCGCATTTAAATATAGCACCTTTAATTCTCTATTGACCGTCCCTTTTTGTTTTCTTAGTGTGGTGGACCTTGGTTTATTGAGCCTTTTCATACACTGTGTCATATTTTGTGGGATGGGGACTATCGTAACCTCTCCTGAGTTTTGTCTTTTCGTGCTTTTTTGTATTCCTAAGCAGCTACGCTTCCCACTAATTACTTCACCTCTTGGTTCCCTGACTTTCCCTTCCCCCCCAATCTCTAGTTTAAAGTCCTATTGACCACCCTATTTACTCTTTTCGCCAGAACACTGGTCCCAGCTCGGTTCAGGTGGAGACCATCCCAACGGTATAGGTCCCCCCTGTCCCAAAACTGATGCCAGTGTCCCATGAAAAGGAACCCCTCTTTCCCTCACCACTCTTGTTTAGGGAAATTAGGTAAATGTTTTTGGACCCATAGGACAGAGTAGAGTAGAACCTGTCCTTGGTTAAGGGTATCCAGCATTCCAAGAGAACACAGAAGACCCAGTATTGTGATCCTTCATGCTTTGCGTTGAGGATCAAGAGGACGGAGTGTAGCCATCTGGGATGGCCACTTCCAACTAGGTGCAGAGGAACTCGCAAAGACTGGCGGGTAAAATGGACAAGCCAAGAATCAGTCAGGCTCAGAGCCTGAAATGCATATTTGTCAGCAAAGGTCCAGACGGTATCGAAACTCCGTCCCATGAGCATGTTAATCAGGCCGATTAGCATTTGATGGCCCATCTTCCCCAAAACAAAGGATTGGTACTCAAGCAACCGGGACAGTCCCAGACATTTCAGTGCCACTCCCTGTTCAAGGGAAACGCAAACAACAGGGTCAGTGACCCCTTGGGACACGCCCAGCCATCCAGATCCCCGCCCACTTATTGGTTAAAGAATCAAACGGAGTAAGGTCCAAAGTGAAGGACCACCCAAAAGAGCGCAAAACCCCCCAAGTATAAGAAGAATTCGCCATATGTTTGTTCTCTTTTGGCCTTGGTACCCCGGTCACGGTCATCGCCAATCGTAGCAACGCCAGAAGCGAGTCCAAGTTCAACGCCCGCTACCAGACGGATGAGCCCAGCCGAGCAGCAGTTACTCCTTCGAACCCGAGAGATCCAGAATTGAACAGCGGCCACTGTTTTCTGACCTAAACCGGGTGCCCGAAGTTAAGTACAGGTTGTCTTAGTTAATAGGTGTAGTTAACTAGTAGTGTTTATGTTGCATGACTAATTGTGTGTCAATAAAGTACCCTTGACATGAACTAACTAACTGGTGTTTGTCTCTTTGATCGATAGCCGGTTGAAACTTGTGGTGGTATCATTCCATACCTGGCGACTCTCATCATTCGGACATAGATAGCATAGAAAGAAAGGCAAATTCACTGATTGCCCTAATTGGAACAGATCCACAGAAAACCAAGTAGAAAAAGAAACTAGCAACAGTATATTTGTGAGCAAAGAATCCAGACGGTATCGAAACCCCCAACCGATTAGCATTTGGATGGCCCATCTCCGTCAGACAAAAGACTGATACTTGAACAACCAATACAATCCCAGACATTTCGGCACCACTCCCTGTACTTGGGAAGCGTAAACAACAGGGTCAATGACCGCTTAGGACACGCCCAGCCATCAAGGCACCTGCCCCGTTATTGGCTCAAATCAAACACAGTGATCAAGAATTACCCAATTAGTGGGGTCCAAACCAAAGGACCACCCAAAAGAGCGCGAAAACCCCCAAGGTTAAAGAGAGAGACCACCATGTGTTTGGCCTGTATTGGACCTGGCGCTCCGGCAACGTCTACTTCCAATTGCAGCACCCAGATTCGTTCCCGACCCCAGCAGACATATATTCAGACAGTTTGTATGTCTGCAACAGCTTGACAGAATTCCTGCCCCTGTGGGAATCTAGAGGATTTATACCCGCCGACGGAAAATCCCTACCCTCAGCGCCATTACTCAAACACATACTCCAGACAGCGAAAGGTAGAAAATACGGAATAGTTAAAGTTAGAAGTCACCACCGTTCCACACCACCCGGTAACGTGAAAGCAGACGCCCTAGCGAAAGCAGGCACACGACATGGCCACTTTTGGCAACCCCCCGGGAGTGCCCCAGTACACGCGGTCCAGGTCTCACAGACCAACATTCAAGATTTAGCCCAGGCACAAAAAGATGAGATGCTAAAGGAAATTTTAAAAGGAGACTTCCCAGCTCCCTATGGTAAGTTTAAAGATTCTTTAACGATCCATGAGGGAATTGTTTTAAAGGATGGTATTTATATGGTCCCCACCCAGGATAGGAACCAGATTATTTGCCAATTCCACGACGGACACGGACACCAAGGGATAGAATCCACCCTTGCCTACCTCAGACCTCTCTGCTGGTGGCCCGATTTAAAAACTGACGTAACCCATTACATTGAGAATTGTTTGATTTGCGCCCAGAACAACCCGGACAGATATGCAAAGAAAGGTCAGCTAAGACACACCTGCTCTGTAAATGGCCCATGGACGAACTTGCAGTTAAACTATATTGGTCCTCTCCCCCCCTGCAGAAATGGATACAAATATGTGTCGGTCATCATCGACACATTCACAAAATGGGTAGAAGCATTCCCTTCAAGAACAAACACGGCCAAAGCCACGGCAAAAATTCTAACTGAGCAGATTTTCACTCGATGGGGACTTCCCCGTAGTATTGAGTCGGACCAAGGTTCGCACTTCACAGGCACTGTCATGAAAAATGTCCTGACGATTTTTGGCATAAAACAGAAGTTTCACATTGCCTATCACCCCCGGACCCTAAAGGCAACACTTAGGAAGATGGTACAGCAGCATAATATGACATGGGACACAGTGCTCCCATTCGCACTGATGTTTATGAGAAACACGGTGTCGAGTTCGACAGGATATACCCCCCATACCCTCATGACCGGACGACCCATGAAGGGTGCCGAGTATTTATTTGAACTTGATTTGGCCATCCCCGCAGTCACCGCCCTTACCCACGAAAAAGCGATCCAAAACATGATGGAGAATATTAAAGCAGCACAGCTCACTGCAGCTGTTCGACTAGGCATTAGGAAAAAGCAGAGTAAGGCCTGCTTTGATAAAGCAGTACACCCGGTAGAGTATACAGTCAGACAGCAAGTCATGATCTCCCTGTACAATCCTAGTTCATTCCTCTCTCCTCAATTTGCAGGACCCTACTCAATTTCCGATAAAGTAAGCCCCTCAGTCTACAAGATCACATATCCTAATGGAAAATCAGGATGGTTCCATAAAAAAACAGCTTAAGTTTATGGAACGCAGTGCAGCCACACAAACCACCTCTCACTGGCAATGGCAGACAATGGAGACCCGCCCACTGACAACCCAACCCAGCCCTCCCCCAGCCAGGACAGCACGTCAACAGACACGACCTTGACTCCGCCCCCAGAGTCCAATTTCACCCTCACACTTGATTCGGCCGCTAGCGATAGCGATAGTGACAGCGAAAGCACAACGGACGCCCTTGATACTCCCGTCCAATGGACAAACAAACCAGGCCCCAGTCACTACAGCCCCAGTGACACCGACCATGATATGTTCGGCCCCTCAGACACAATTTATTTGCTGTTACCAGAAACTGACCCACCACCCGATGATAATGACAACCCCCCTTTCCCCTACCGCCCTACAGAATACGAAACAATGGCACAGCGACAATTCTTATCATCTGACAAGGAACGACGAGATGGACCCCACATCGGCCCACACTGCATTGGCACTGAAACTCCAGGCACGAGTTTGGCATCCGGGAGATGGTGGTGACTCAAAGTCTGACTCCCACCATGCTAATCTCTTTGAGACCCTTTTTGGAATGGAACCTTGAGGTGTCCAGATGATGAGAGAAAGGAACCGACTGAGATTTACGGTGTCCTACTCCCTGATGGAACCTGCCCGCTTTCTTCTTTAGTTTGGTTTTTAATGTTGAATGTTCTCTCTCTTGTACGACTTTGTGTGTCGACCTCAGACACATTTCTTGATACAGTTATGACTACTCCTCTGATGCCACATGGCAGTTAAAGGCACAAGTTTGCTGAAAGTCCATAGCAATTCAAATTCTTACCGTTCTTGTAAGGTCACTCAGGCAGTGGAGTAACGGCACTTATCCCCGCCCTGCCTGAGGCCCCCTATGTATTTGGTCAGCCAAGCTTGGGTAGTGGAGCAACGGCACTGATCACCGCCCTACCCGAGGATTCCGCCCATTCTTGCCCTGCCGCGGCTCATACGCACCCCATTCGGAAAATTATTTTCAAAACTCGTTTGCTGTTCTTTTCAAAAAATGTGGTTTAAAATGCACTTTACCACAACTTTTGTTCCCTTTCCGGCGACCCTTCGGTTGCTATCCCCCACCTGCTATTTACATGTTGAAACACTTGATTGAAATGATTTTGCACTGGACGGAGAAATTGTCCACCCACTCAGCCCATCAAACACAGGCTGCGAGTGCTCGCGCTGTGACAGAATTATGTTTTCCGGATGTCTTGTCTCCCAAATGGTTGTTTAAAAAAAGAAAATGAGGGAGTCACATATGGTGACGATTCTAAATGGGAAATTGACGTTAAGGAGAAACAGACAGACAAACAAGATATTAAACAACAAGATAATAACAGATATTATGCTTGTACCCCCAGGAAGATACGAATATACCAGAATACAGCGGAAGATACAGACAAGATGAAGATGAACCTGATGATCAGCATCATGATCATCGTTGGATCAATACAGTTGCGCGCGTTACCCGCGCCTACACCCCTCACCACACAGGCCTTAAACATGACCACCCAACAAGACACCCCTAGCCCGGACACTACACCACACATAGACACCACACTGATATCCCCACATGGTGTGATAATATCATAAAATGGTACTCCCTTTCGTTCACAGTAGAGGCCCGACTGGTTATAGCTATACTTTGCAGTGTCATCCAGACGATCAGACTTCGGAAATGGCGAAGGAGAGCCTCCCGCCCACCAGTATACACACTCAGAGCCCCTTTCCTCGGACTCCAGCAAACCCCACACTCTTTCTGAACTTTTTCCTCCCTAATAAATTCCGCGGTTTGTTTTTAATAAAGTTACGTTCTCTGAAAATTGATTTTAGTGTTAAGTAAGAATGGGATGCTGCTATTGTTTATGTTGTATTGTAATAAAAGTTCTTTGGTTATTAGATAGCAGCATGAGTGTAGTTTAGTTAAGGACAGTTAGAGGTTCCCCTTTTTGTGTAACGAGACATAAATGTATGTTTGAATGTTATAGTGCCCCCTTAGAATTTTTAGAGATATGTGTTGTATTAGGGAAAACTTAGGTAAATGTTTCGACCCATAGGACAAAGTAGGATAGAACATGTCCTTGATTGAGGGTACCCGGCATGTCAGAGAACAGGAGAAGATTCAGTAGTGTGATCCTTCACACTTCGCGTTGAGGATGAAGAGGACGGACTGTAGCCATCTGGGATGGCCACTTACAATAAGGAACATGGATGGTCGCAAAGCATAACGGGTAAAATGGACAAAGCAAGGTTCAGGCAGGCTCAGAGCCTGAATGTATATTTGTGTGCAAAGAATCCAGACGGTATCGAAACCCCCAACCGATTAGCATTTGGATGGCCCATCTCCGTCAGACAAAAGACTGATACTTGAGCAACCAATATAATCCCAGACATTTCGGCACCACTCCCTGTACTCGGGAAGCGTAAGCAACAGGGTCAATGACCGCTTAGGACACACCCAGCCATCAAGGCACCCGCCATGTTATTGGCTCAAATCAAACACAGTGATCAGGAATTACCCAATTAGTGGGGTCTAAACCGAAGGACCGCCCAAGAGAGCGTGAAAACCCCCAAGGATAAAGAGAGAGACCACCATGTGTTCGGCCTCTCTTGGACCTGGCGCTCCAGCAACATCTACTTCCAATTGCAGCACCACCGCAAGTTCAAGTTCAACAGCCGCTACCAGACAGATGAGACCAGTTGAGCAACAGTTACTTCTACAGACCCGATAGACCCAGATTCAAACAAAGGCCACTGTCCCTCTGACCTAAACCATGTGCCTGAAGTTAAGTACAGGTTGTTATAGTTGATAGGTGTAGTTTAACTACTAGTGTCTATGTTGCATGATTAATTGTGTGTGTAAATAAAGTACCCTTGATTTTGAACTAACTAACTGGTGTTTGGCTCTTTCATCGATATCCGGTTTAACCTTGTGGTGGTATCATTTGATACCTAGTGACTCTGAGCAATATAATATCAATATTCAAAGAAAGAAGGGCAACCTTATTGATTGCCATATTTATAGTAAAAAAAGACAACAGCCCACAGGAATGACACTAGGTTTTTAAAAAATACTTTATCACAGTTACAAAGCCAGTGCTCAGAGTGTGGACGGGGGCAAATCCCTAATCCAGCTCCTTGCCTGCTCCAAAAAACAATTCAAATTGAATCCAATTCATGATCCCCACAAGAGAGACATACCAGATGCAGACATTACACCTGACCTCACGCTCACCTTAGCCAAAAGGCTAGAAGGCACAGAGGCTGACTAACTAAAGGAACTTTATTAATGAGGTGTGTTCCATATAGGATGCTTCTTTACTGTGCAGTTACCCCCGCAGGCGATCGGTGAAATCACTTCTGATCATGCTGGCATGCACGTATTACAATGCTCGGTGCAGTTTCAATGCTGCTTCTCAAAAATCAATATAAATACATAACAGGTACATTGGCTGAAATGTATGATTATGACATTGTGGCTCTAAGCAGGCTGTTGCTTGATCAGTTTGTGTGACCGCTCTCCCAATTTTGGTATGTCCCATAGTTTTTTGAGGAGGGCTTTGCAGAGTCAACATGGCTGGGTGTGCCTTGTCATATCTGGTGTCTCGGTCAATGCTGTGTGTTCTGCCTGGGTTTTATTCTTATTTGACATTTTTGAAACAATAGTTCACTAACCTGTTTCAGAGTCAGCGACATTACTTTCAATATGGCCACGTGTAGGCCAGGCTGGGTAAGGTTGACAGATTTCCTTCGCTAAAGGACATTAGTGAACCAAATGAATTTTTAAAGTCGATCTGGTAGTTTCATGTTCACCATTACATTTATTCCACATTTATATAATTAACTGAATTTAAATTCTCCACTTGGTGTGGTGTGATTTTGAACTTATTTTGAATTGAAGCATTAGTCCAGACTTGTGGATTCCTGATGATAGGTTAGCAACCAGCAACATTAACTCTATTTGCCTCTCCTTCCAGATGTTACCAAACCTGCCAGTTTTTCTATTTTTACTCTGTAGCACTAGTCCAGTTATTTAACACTATGTTACAATTCCCATGATCCCAATTTAGAATTTAGTTTAAGTTCTCATGCCACAGTATGTATACTTCCTTTTATCTCCACTCAAGTCCAAATAATAGCTCAAGTACTAAATCAGCCTCCTCTGAGGTTAAGCACATTTGTAATTGCAACTAGCATTTACTACTCTCCATCTTGTATACATCAGTTCCAATAAATTAATATTTGTGTGCTAATTTTCATTGGGAAGGCATTCATCCCCAGGTTACATCCTGAACTTGTACCAGAACTATGCTGTGGCAACACTGATTCTGAACTATGTTGCCTTGTCAACCTGTTTAGAGGATTTCTGTGTAATATTATCATGGTTCTTGTTTCGCCTTCACCTATATGATTTAGTCGTCATATTGGTCTCTTTTTTCACCTCTTTTCACTGTGAAGTAAATCAAATCGAGGTCGGGGCTTCACTTCCGGTTTGGGCACGATCCACTTCCAGGTCGTGGAGGTCAGGTCGGGTCGGGTCAAAAGGTCTCCAGGGGCCCCGGAGGATGTTCAAGCCTGCAAAAAAAGATAAAAGAGAGAGGTTAGTAATAATGTTAGTCTTAGAATTAAATTTCAAACGGTTAGCAGTTTCAAATTCCTCGGGGTGCATATCTTCAAAAATCTGTCCTGGTCCACCCACGTCGACGCTACCACCAAGAAAGCACAACAGCATCTATACTTCCTCAGGAAACTAAGGAAATTTGGCATGTCCACATTAACCCTTACCAACTTTTACAGATGCACCACAGAAAGCATCCTATCTGGCTGCATCACAGCCTGGTATGCCAACTGTTTGGCCCAGGACCGCAAGAAACTTCAGAGAGTCATGAACAATGCCCAGTCCATCACACAAACCTGCCTCCCATCCATTGACTCCATCTACACCTCCCGCTGCCTGGGGAAAGCGGGCAGCATAATCAAAGACCCTCCCACCCGGCTGACTCATTCTTCCAACTTCTTCCATCGGGCAGGAGATACAGAAGTCTGAGAACACGCACGAACAGACTCAAAATCAGCTTCTTCCCCGCTGTTACCAGACTCCTAAATGACCCCCTTATGGACTGGCCTCATTAATACTACACCCTGTATGCTTCATCCGATGCCGGTGCTTATGTAGTTACATTGCATACCTTGTGTTGCCCTAGTATGTATTTTCTTTTATTCCCTTTTCTTCCCATGTACTTGATCTGTTGAGCTGCTCGAAAAAAAATACTTTTCACTGTACCTTGGTACACGTGACAATAAACAAATCCAATCCAATATCACCTGATGTTTGCACCTTACGAGGAAAATAACTTTTTAAAATTATACACATACATATTTACACATATATATATATAAACGCGAAGTATCCTCGTACTTTGCAGAGGAATATTGTTTGTAATTTCATACACTTACAGTAAAACTTAATTTATTTAAACTAATTTGTCCCTTTCGGTGAATTAGAAACGCTTCCAATTTTGGTTTCCTCGCCCGTCTACTACTGTAGCTGCAACCGATGATTATTAACTGTCTTCCTACAACAGATTGAATTTGGTTAGGTATTAAGATGATAGAAGTTGTAATAGCGAGTGAACATTTGCAAAACTCATTTGAGCATTAATGTTCGTACGTCACAAGTATGGGAGGAAATTTCGAAGGAGCAGAGATGTCTTGAGTACCTGATTATGACATAATTGTCCAGAGCAACAGACCTCCCACAGATTGGCGCTTGACCAGGCATCTACGACTGAACTGGGGTTTGATGTTTGCTGTGACCTAGTTCTGTAAGCTTTGGGTGTACAGTGCTTCCTTTGCCCTGTTGATGGCGCGCGTTCATTACAAACTGCCGGACAGTGCAGCACCTCTGACAAAGAAATGCAAACTCCCCCCCTCCCCCGCCCCCCACCCGCTCTGCCAATCTCCTCGCTGCTGAAAGGCGTGCTCACGCCTTATCTGCGCTAATCTAAAGAATAACTTATTCAGTCTATCTGCACAAAATTGAAATTGATCTTTATCGTTCGCTGTCTCTTTCTCGCTTTGATCTGCAATATTCCTGATTAGCAATTGAGCACGGCACCCTCTCAAAACGAATCCTGTGTAGGGTAGAACGATTCTTAAGAACATGTAGTCGCAAAGAAAAAACAAACTATTTAAATAATCAGCAAACTTTTGTTTCAAACTGTCTTCAGAATACAATACGTTCAGACACTTAGGGGGGAAAAGATCAAGTATAAATCTTATGCAGAGAACACATGCTCACATACATGTGTGTCTAAATCTTAGAGTGTAATAGAAATTGTATCATGGTATCTCTGGCAATATGTATAATATTGTAAATCATAGGACGTCCATTTAAATTACAATATAGCCGATGCAATATATCAATTTATATGTTTGCATTTGAACCTCAGTGCTGCACAGCCCCGTTTAAAACAAATTCCTTTTTTGCTAAGTTGATTCGACTGACTTTTGTTTGACCGTTTCCCTGGATTCCAAAGGTGAGGGGGTTTGGGGGCTGAGTTGCGGGATCTTCGGCCACTTCACACCCGAGAAATGCTGAAGACGCCGCAAATCTTCCGAACCAAAATCCCGCTTTTCGCGCGCGAGATAAATTTGTGGTCCCATGTGTGTGATCACAGCCTCCTCATTTGTCATCATAACAACCGTTTAGTGTAAAATTAACAACAACTTAACTACACCAGTTATAAACAAGATCATGCATTACGATAGATTGACGGACAGTGGGCAGCAATAATCAGCCGAGTATGGTGTGAAACAAACGATTAAAAAACAAAAGTACCGAGTTTAATTGACTTTTCACATGCTAGGGTTCTGATTTGACAGATGGCTGTAAGACATGTAAATGCGTGCGCACAAATAACATGTTTCGTGTGCATTTTTAAATGTATTTTATTTCAGAATATTATTTCATGTTTTAAAAATCTGAGTAACATTCACACAATTGGTTTCCGCATTTTGCACAGTTCAAGACTGACTTGTGTAGCCATATATAACTTATATGCCAGAATTCATATTTAGGTAGTTTAAAAAAAATAAATTATTTACATTCTACGTATTAATAACCTATTGCAATGTAATGCATTTTCAATGGTGTGGAAGAAACATCTGAACTTCAGTTTTTTTTCTTATCCCAGAACAGTATTCTCCACTTAAAATGTTTAAGACATAATATAATTTATCGTTAGGGATACATGTTATGTATGTATTGTATTGTATATGTTATGTATTCCCATGTCTTACTAACAAATCCTGTCAACAAACATTATAAAAAAACGAATTAAGGGAATGGCCAAAACATACCCAATTTATTCAAAGACTTTTTCTGGTCAAGTAATCCGTTTTGATTACTGCTAATGCTTGCCAAAACCCGGATCATATACCCACCCCGTTCCACAGTATGATAATGCCCATTGCGAAATCTTCACATTAATATTCATTGCCAGCCACCGATTTAAAGCTGTTCTGATAACTGAATTGCCAGATCTGACGATTATCTTTGAAAGGCATATCCTGTCGTAGATGGGATTTTGAGTTAATATTTCTTTGAATTTAAACCATTGAATATAAAAAATGTTAAATAACAAGTTTGCAATTGTTTTATGATTCAAGCTTTATGTAGGCACCACAAATGATCTGCTTATATATATAAATATACATATTAGAAAGACAACAAAGTAAGCATCTTACAAAAGAATATTGGCTACGGGGTATGCACAGGTGGGCTACATATTACACTTTACTTATGAGTTCAGGTGTTATTTGGAAATGACTTCGGGAGCTTTGGTTATTTGGAACGATTCCAATGCGTCCTGTAGCAGTTGGCGGGATGTATACAATCAATTCAGATTCTGATCATCACTTTATTTATAAATGAATCCCTGTCCTTACTCCACCTACCCCAGCCCCCAAAATATAATTACCTTGTATGCTAGACACACTGTCTCGCATTGCAACTTGATATAACAATATAAAGAAGCTCTAACAAATGTCAAGTTTTTGTTTCACAATGGCAAGGTCCATGATTTATTTACGGTTCAAATGCAGAGTCTAGAGAGACATTGACGCCCGTTTTGACCCAGCATTTTAAATGGCTGGAATGTGTTTCCAAAGAAGTAATGCTTTTCGAAGTGAACCTCCTATGTAAAGTGGTGGCTGGCCGTTTAATAATGTGCAGTAGTGTTATTAAGAATGTTTTGTGTGCCTGTGCATGACTATAATTCAACAACAGGCTGGCTGAGTGGAGTCCCCCCTGAAAGGGTCGATGCAGGGCTTGGCAAACGTAACCTCTTGGCTCTATGCGCCGTCCATCTGTCTGCACTTGAATCCAGACAGATTCAATAGGTCCTTGTATGCTTATGTCTGGCTGCAAAAAGGTGAAATGGGTCTGTATTAAGACCAGCTAAATGTTCAAGTGCTTACCATAGTAGTGACCGTTGGATTAAAAGAAACTTAAAATGATGTCCAAGAGTGGCGTCTCTCGTGGTGTGTGGGCATTCCAGGATATTAAAAGCAAATAGTTGATATCGTCTTCGTAAATAAAGCACACCAAGAGGATATGTTGACCAACACAACACCTGTAAATGTGTTGACACTGAGGAGATAGCAAATGAAACTTACACTGCAATTTTTAAAAAAGCCAAACAAAGTTACTTTCAAATTACCCGCCAAATTGAATAGATTTAAAAGGTTATTGTTAGATTTGACTTTTGTTTTCAAAAAGTGAATAACGTCATTCAACTTTATGCTCAGGGAAAATATAATCAATGACGCCTGCTAAGGAAATTGTATGTATGAACGTGAGAAGTCCGATAAGATATGAAGTCATTAGGATCCGGTGAAGACGATATTGTGCTATAAATTGTACAAAAGCCTGTTGGCGAGCAGGGGAAAGAGGATATGCAGATGTCTGTCTATCTTTCAAGAGAGAGAAAAATAGCCGCGAGAAAATATTTAAGTGACACAGATAGGGCAGCTTTGGCATTTGGCTGCACAGCTTTAAAAAGTTAAGGAAAAGAAAAGAAATGCGGCATGGTACAACCGGTTTCCCATTTCCGTAAGGTTGCTGTAGTTTGCAATAATGATCCCTAGCTTTCGGTGGGGTGGGAGGAGAGAGAAGAATGCTCGCTCTATATCTAAGCTAATGAAAGGTACTTGTTTTCATGTTATTTGGCGCAAGCCAAAATCCAGTTCTACGAGTTATTTTTTCACACCTGGGCGGCAGAGAGGGGGAGGGGAAAGGGATGAGGGGGGGGGGGGGGGCGCAACACAGATCCAGCTACAGACAAAACAATCTTTGTTGTACTACTACCTCTCGGTTGCCTGTCTCATCTTGAACAAAGGCAATGAATATTATAGCACCAGATCCATATGTATAACATAACACACAGCATGCATGCCACCAATTACGTTTGGATTGTACAGCAGGGGCATTTCAAATGCTACACTTTCTCACTCAATTTTGTATGCCGAGACACATATCTTTTGTTCGCGATTAGTTTTGGTACAAAGCCTACACGATTTGCACTTCTGAATATAGTGCAAACGTCATCTGAGCGCGTTCTGCTCAAGTGCCTCCTAATATGTGGGATGGAATATGGAAGCTTGTAATTGACACTCATTTTTACTGGCAAGCGCTGGCACGTCTTCAGGACTCTGCAGACAGTACTGAAAACACCGCTAAGTTCGCCTTTATCTTCAGTAGGTATTGCGGCGAACCTGTGCAATAAAGCTCGTCGAATCTGTAGTAATGAGAAAAGAAATGTGACTGAAAGTGTTGTATTATTGTTAGCAGATCAGTCTTGTCAGCGGACAGACATCAAACAGCGCATTCAGTTTAATGTACTGAAAGCGAGGAAAGTCACATGCCGTCACAACTGTCCGCGAACCCAAAATGCAATAGTTTATTCAAATTTTATTGTCTCCTCTTCTGTAACAAAACGCTCCTGGGAGTTAAATATCTGGGAGTGATCAATTAGTTATTCCAGCATTAGCTGTCAGAGTGCAAACTAAGACTCTGCCTTTTATCTTCCTGACAATTGAATTAAACTTTCGAATTATGCAGGCTGTTGACCACTGACCGCAGCAGCTATGTAGATTATGCAAAACATTTGATTACAATCAGCAACAATAAGGCCCTGAGCACCGAGTAAAGGTTGGCGGCGGTGGGGTGTGTGTGTATGTGGCGGCAGTGCGGGGGTGAAGAAGGGGTGTGGAGGAACTTCTCCACTACCCGGTGAGAAAACAATAAAAAAAGAGTAAATTTACTAAATGATCTGGCGGGGGGGGGGGGGGGGGGGGGGGGGGGCGGCGGCGGTAATGACAAAAACAGCACAGTGATTTGATTTATCTTGCGAGTGGGTCACGACTGTTAATTCCTGATCATTTACATATTGAAATGCGACCAAGCGGACACTCAATTTTCCTGCCCATGTTTTGCACATGGCTCTCTCGATTTCCAAGCAGCCAGGTTACCTCGCAACGCCCCTTGAGGAGGTCAGGCGGTCGATTCCGCGTTGATCAATTTTGACTGCAAGGCATCAACATTATGAAAAACACCCTGGCACCAGATGGAGCGAGGTCTAGGTAAAGGTCAAGGTTAGCTCAGCCTGCTATTGAATCGGCTGCGTGATAGATCGTTGACTTGCTTTGCTCGGAGGCACCCATAGGGGTTTCTGCGAATAAAAGAAGTCACAAGTGAAACGCTTCGACGCTGCTCTGAATGCTAAAATAATTATTAGGATGCATTAAAAACGAGTAGCCAAATTCCTCTTTGAGAAAATGCACACGCAGAACGGCGCTCGGAACATTTTCCAAACAAATCAGCCGACTTTGAATACACAGCTCCAGTCATTGGGCACATCGCATAAAGTTATAATTAGTGAGCTAATCAAAAGACGGAATTAATTTCTTCACCACCGACTTGTCCGCATCAGATTCGCAGCTGAATGTGTCCATCGTAACCCCCCCCCCCTCCTCCCCGCACACACTCCTCCTATCATTCTATCGGGTAGTAGGAGAAGGTTGTGCTGGGTCCGAGTCACGGTGGGCGGACATTACACACAAAAGTTACTTTTATTTGTCCGCGTCGACAGTTTAACTCAGGAAAGTGTAGAAGAAACGGGGGCTGCGTTTCTGTGTGCCTCAGACCGGCCAATGCGCGGATCAGCTTAACTCAGTTCAGTAACTACTGGACAAGATGGCAGATAGGAGCTGACCAGGTTAGCAACCAGCTCCCAGATGCAGATTAGATCAGAAATCATTTTGCATTAGAAGTGGGGGGAGTTCTGCTTGAAGGAACTTGGCTCTGGCAGTTCTGCAGCTCTTTGCCCTCGCTCCCTATAAATTTACAGAACCCTTTCCTGCAGAAAACCGCACATTAAAAAAACCCACAAAACAACCTACAGTCATTTGGAATCCTTACAGATGGGGAATGTACTTTCACCGTTTTAAAATAAGTGCCATCCACCCTGAGTTAAGAGTTATAAAACCATTTTGTTTTACATCCATGACTTTAAGTAACCTAACTTCCTCGTGTAAGAAGGATGGTACAGCTGCAACCGCAGATCTTATCTGATCGTTGAGTGTCAGAGTAAAAATAGTTAACCCTTCAACCACTTGCTCCAGCTGGTGAAAAGAGAAAAATGGCGCAGTTTCTGTTAACATATCGTACCATTGATCACAAATGAGTTCAATTTCACTTCTGCTGCCTGAACTGTCTTGCTGGCCATGTTCACGTTCAGGGCCCTCCAGCTAAAAGCATTTGGACTCCATAAAAAAACCCACCCATCATAGACACAAGGTTACGTCTGGGGGGCACAACACTCATACTTCATGGAAACAATGAATTAAAACGATTCTGAAATCTTCCATATTTTACAGTCCCTGTTGCATTAGTACACATTTATTGTACAGTACAAGTTTTATGAAAACAAATTTCTTTAAACTATCTGCCACGATAGTTATCTCGCTGAATCCCCAATCCTGGACCCGCGTGAAAATAAATTCTTCCTTATTTACGATTCTCTAATTGCAAAGCATTATGTTACACATTATTTTTTTCTAGTTTGTTGTGCAAAATTTATTTTAAATCAACATGGAAGGGCAGATTTAGAAAAAAATGTTTTATTTTATATTGATTTCCTAGACTTCAAGCCATCGTATTTAATGGAAACCAAGTATCACCAAGGGCAACAGAATTAACATAAAATCATTTTTCCTTTAAAAAATCATGGTGCTTTGAAATGTTATTACTTTTTAAAATAAAACGGTCGATGCAGGTGCAAAATCTTCAAAGGTTACTCGAACACTTATTTCTCACCTCGCATAAATGAATAGGGCCGAATGCGTATCTTGAAATGAGAAACAGCATGGCTATTTAAACATGATTTGCATTCAACTCAAATACCTGCACCTAAAATACCTGCAAATCCATTGAAAAACGAGGAATGAATTGGTGTGAAGATCAATTATCAAGCCGTTCTCGTTTAACATACCGTATAGAATGAATAACACAAAGGGTAGAAAAATAATAGGATTAACATTTTCACTTTATATTTTATATTCACGTTATTTGATGCATTTCCACAGTTCTGTGAAATGTCCACCGATAAGTAACCGAAAATAAGGGACCCTGGTTAACAAGTAACGTCACGGAAATAGATTGTCGAGGACACTTTGAATTTCATAGAATTTACAAAATGAACATGATATAATGTTATATATATATATATATATATTTAAACTACATACACACAGAAAGGGTCAGCAACCTCCAGGAGCAGTTGCTTTTGTGCTAGAAAGTGAAAGAAACCCATTGACTTGATTTATGATTTTAATTTAAAATAATATACAAATGTAAATATCTGCTCTCTATCCAAGTGCACAATCTGGGCTCACGTGTGCTCACGCCATTCCAGTAGTCTGGAATTCTAACACCCGTTTTGCTATTTATACTTTGCAAACCTCGTCCATTTCCCCAAATGATTAACTGTGAATAATGTCACCCTTCTGCCGCAAGTTGACAAACAAAATAGCGGGGCGCACGCAAAAGATGTGTGTGTGCATATTGACGTGTGCCTTTCTCCTCTCTGATTGCCACCCCCCCCCCCCCCCCCACCTCCTGTACAAATGTGAGCTTCTTGGCGTGAATTTGGCCGGTAACCCTGTGCCCATGAGTTGCAAGCAGTTTGGGCTGGCAGAGGAGAGAGATAGGGGTGCGAGGGGGTGGCAGAGGAGTGGTTTTGAGAGAGAGAGAGGAGGTGGTGCTGTGGGTGGGGGGTTGATGGATTGATTGGAAAGCTGCCTGAAGCTGCGCCTATTGGATAGCTGTAGCTGTGAGTGTGAGTGTGTGTCTCCCTGTCTCTCTGATCACTGGGGTTTGTCCAGCCCCGTGTCCCTGGGTATGTATCATTGGCTTGCTGTCTCCTCTCGCCCTGCCCAGCCACCTCCTGACGTTCAAGTTCGCGGGCACGTCACGTACGCACTTGAACTTGGTCGTTTTAAAGCCATGACGGCTATCCCACAATCCATCTCCATCCGCCATCTTTGTATTATTTCTAATTTATTTTATGTCAAGCCATTGATGAAGATATTTTCTCTGGAGTCTCCTTCTTCCCGCTCCCGATGTGACCGAGCATGTCTCGCCGCAAGCAAGGCAACCCTCAGCACTTGAGTAAACGGGAATTTTCACGTGAGTAGCTTTGGATTTTTTTTTTCGTTTGTTGTTGCACTTTTCCCTCTTTAATTTAAAAAAAAAATTATTTTAAAAAAAAGCTGAGGGGGTGAGGGGGGGGAGAAAAAAGAAATCTCCCTCACCACCAAAGTGGGGAGAAGAGAGAAGCAATGTGCGGGGAGGTAGTTGTGAGGTGACTTGCAGCAGGAGGAGGGGTTGGCGGGGTTTCGCTGAGTGTTGTCCGGACGCTTTGACAGCAAGTGCCGGAGCCAGTGGGACAGCAGCTGTGGTCCGAGCCCAAGGCGCCCGGCGCTCATTTCACATCCACCTCCCACCCACCCACCCTCCTGACAAACTCCTCCAGCTGGAGGGAAGCCGTGTCCAAAAGTAGGGGTCAGCCCAGCGCCGGACACTTTACCTCAGCCCCGGGACTTTCTCACCCTGCCCGCCGCCAGCCGCC